>NW_028318929.1:4375000-4533541 GCF_062004578.1 Staurois parvus
CCATGGCAGTAATGGGGCTGCATTGCAACCACCACACAACCATGTGCAGTGCACACAACTGCAGCCTTCAAGTGGTTAAAGCAGGTGGCGAGGAGAAGATTCAACACCTCCTCACTGCCTGTCAAATGCTTTCTGAAAAATGATCCCAACACGGCTCCCTCTTCAGAGAACAATGCTTGTGTGAACAAGCCGTAAAAGATATAATGCTTATTTTTTTTTAGTCCTGGAGAAAATGATACATTCCCTTTTATGTTGTTTGTATTTAATCTCCTTATAGGAGGATAAAGAAGAAGAAGATCTATGTCATCAGTACCACAAAGAGGCCGGTGCCGCTGGAACATTATCTGTACACCGGGAACAGTCAGAAGACGCAGAATGAGTTCTTCCTGTTGCAGGACGCTTCTGGAGCCTTCCAGACCAAAGGGTGAGAGAAGCCTTAAAGAGTAACTCCACTTTTATTGAGAAAAAAACCATTTCCCTCTATGTACATTTCAGGGATTTTAACAAACTTTGTTGCAGATTTCTACCTTTTGTTATTCTGAAGAAATAGCGGTTTGTTTGTCTGTATCCATGTGCAAAGTCAATATATATGGGAATGATTTCACATTATCAATCAGCTGCTGCACCTGCAGGGCTCTAATGAGGAAGGGGACAGGGTCTGCATCCCTTTAGACATGTTTTCCCTTTGAGAGTATCACATCTAAAAATTATATTTTTTTTTTTGTAAGGGATCCATAAAATCAGATTTTTATCTTAATGCAGGCTTCTAGGTAAATCAGTGAGCCAATCACACAAGCAGGAAACGACATTCAATTACAATTGTAAATGCTATATGATTTTTTTTTTATTTGCTATTTTTGTTTTTTTTACCACAAAAGTGGCGTTACCTTTTAAAGTGACAGTAAACTAAATAAATCTACTCAAATATGTGAATAGTGAAAACAGAAAATTGTGTTATGTGACAATAATATGTGCTATATCAAAATAAATATCAACACATAGACATGAATATCCATAAACCTGCATATACAAGTGCTAAATAAATAGTGTATGCAAATATCAAATGAACCATACAAAATAGTGAGCTGTCCCTTTAACAACCCAATATCTTCACATGTGCCTGTGCGGTATATCTCCTGTGCATCGTGTTCCAAATTAACTATCAACAAGTGTCCCATTAATATGGTCTCAAAATGCAGGTGAAACGTCCCTTTAAATCTGCTGTGTTCCAAGTGGATCTGTGTGATCACACTACTGCATACACATATACGGTGCTCCTGTGTCACCCCTTAGTGCTTATCCACCTCTGACACACTATTGCGCTCACCTTCAGGTTTGACCCATATACTCAGGTGAAACTATACCCTTCCCTTTAACCCGGGAGGGTGTACTGGTGCATAAATCTTCACCACCGTCCGCACTTAAAATCTCCAAAACGCTCCACAGACATATGAAAAAATGCTCCATATAGTGAAGTATAGCCAAATACAATCAACTTTATTAACCACTTCCATACCGGGCACTTTTACCCCCTACTTGCCCATGCCAATTTTCAGGTTTCAGCGCTCTCACGCTTTGAATGACAATTGCGCGGTCATACAACATTGTACCCAAACTAAAATTTTATCATTTTCTTCACACAACTAGAGCTTTCTTTTGGTGGTATTTACTCACTGCTGGGGTTTTTATTTTTTGCTAAATTACCAAAAAAAGACCAAAAAGTTTGAAAAAAAACACGTTTTCTTTGTTTCTGTTATAAATGTTTGCAAATAAATAATTGTTCTTCATAAATTTAGGCCAAAATATATTCTACTACATGTCTTTGGTGAAAATAACCCAAATTAGGATGTATTTTTTAGTCTGTAGGAAAGTTATAGAGTTCACAAACTATGGTATAGATCTGAATATTGATCAATCCTGAAGTACTGACAGCCAATCTAATTTCTTGAGGTGCAAGAATGTCAGAACAGTACAGATATCCCCCAAATGACCCCTTTTTGCAAAGTAGACAGTCCGACATACTTCATAAGAGGCATGGCGAGTTTTTTGAAGTTGTAATTTTTTTGTCATAATTTTTCGGAAATGAAGAAATAAAAGAAATTATTTTCACTATTTTTTTTTTTTTACATACTGTCACCAGTGCAGTACAGCGTCATCATATAACTGGCATGGCGGTGATCAGGGACACTGACTGGTGATTTAAAAAAAAAAAATTATTATTTTTTATTAAATTTTTTTTCTCTTTTTTTAAGATTTTGTTTTCATATTTCACTATGGCCAAAGTAGTATAACGTTACCATAGTAACATTGTACTACTTTGGGGAAGTGATCTATATTTTTTTTTACACAATTTGCTTATATCAAAGAATTACTTTGCTGTAAGCAAGCATTTACCTGAATGAAATCGATTCATTCAGGATTTTTTTTTTCTTAACTGTGATTTGGCCACAGCTAATCACATGACACAGCTGGGCTGTGATTGGCCCAGCTTGTGCATGTGATCGCTGTGACCATTCACGGCTAGCCACACTTGTATACAATGGATGGCATGGTAGGAAGCCATCCATTGTATACAACTGTCATGTGACCTGCTGTGATTGGTCACAGCAGGTCACATGGTACTGGCAACGGGGCCGGTACACAGATCTGTCATCGGCCGTGTCCGAGGTACACGGCCGGTGACAGATCGCGCAGCTTTGCTGGCATGCAAACTGCGCATGCCTGAAAGGATGCCATATGGCGTCCACCCGGAGGGACGAGGGTTTTTGCCAGCCGCCATTTGGCCATAGGCCGGGCAGGAACCGGTTAAAAATTGATCAAAATACACTCACATTTAAAAGTGTCCACCTGGGACACTACAGGATCGAAGACTCACTATACAGTATAATTGTTGAAGTGCATAGATTCCTTATCCAAAGGGGCGGCATGTGCACTTCCGGTTTACGGCTTGACGTCATCGGCGTACCCTATGCATTACGTCACATAATTTCATCACGTGACGTAACGCGTAGGGTACGTCGATGATGTCAAGCCATAAACCGGAAGTGCACTTGCCGCGTAGGGTACGTCACCGGCGTACCCTACGCATTACGTCACGTCATGTGACGTAACGTGTAGGGTACGCTGATGACATCAAGCTGTAAACCGGAAGTGCACATGCCGCCATTTTGGATAAGGGATCTATGGACTTTGGGATCTATGTTAAATAGCGGCTACTTCATTCTCCATGACTCCACTTTATGTAGGAATGTAGCCACCCTCCCTTGCTCTCCCCTGAGATGGGCTATGGGATTTGTAGTGTGCATAGAGCAGTGAGCATGACTGCAACTAACATGCACTGCTTGTTCCAAACAAACGGTAGTGAGGGGGAAAAAGAGGGGTTAGGAAGCTCACAGGGGATGTTACAAGGGGCAGAGAAACATAGGAAAAAACAATTTAATGAAAAATAGATTACAATGACGATAAGTAGTGGATGTGTATGGATTATATTTGGAGAATAAGGACATTGTTTAGTGTCACTCTAAATTGGGAGAGCTGCCCTAGTGTACCAATGACTGAACAGTTGTTAAACAGATTATATTTATAAAGGGAAAATCCCATAGAGGTAACTGTTTCCTTTACAGTCTGGTAATACAGTGTTTCCTTTTATCTCTAGCTACTATGCTGCTGTTGATGCCAAAAAGGAGCGATCCTCTAAATATTCGCAAACGTTCGGAGCAAAACACCCACATGGGGGTGGAGCTGGGCATGTGAGTAACGTGGGGGGGGGGGGAAGTGCATGCAAAACCAGGCAATTAAGAAGATTGTGCATCTCAAGCCCAATTCTGTGCAAGTCCTCCCTCTTTAGCCCAGCAGTTTTTTGTGGTGTCTTCTGGCCAGTCACATGACACCTTATTATGTTTTTTGCACATTTGTATCTAAGACAGTCAACAAAATCACTTCAATTAAAGGTTAATGTTAGGGTTAAATTAAAGGTGAAGTAGGGCCAAAGCTCTTTCAGCCCTACTTCTGTGCGTCACAGGAATGCACTTAGTTCTGCACTCCTGTGACCACTATTCACATCACTGAGCAGGTCCAAGCTCAGAAGAAATCCTGACTTTAAAGTCAGGACCTACCGAGATGCCTGGGCTGGCAGATGGGTCAGCCTGTCAGGGAATCACTGAGAGCCTGAACCAGCCGCTCCCATCAACTCCACAGCCCGTGACTCCCATGAGCGCTGGAGGGGTGGAGCAAAGAGCCAGTGACTGACAGCCACTGCTCTCTGCTCACTGAAGACCGAGAACTGAGCGATCAGCAGTCTGTGATCCATGCCCGGTCTTAGAGGCGGCAGGGGACAGATGCAGCATTGGACCGCTGCTGCATCCACCTAGGTGAGTATGAATGTTTGTCTTTATTTATTCCCAAACTTCTCTTTTTAAGGTTAAATTAATGACTAAGCCCATTGGGTGAAACATGTCAGCAGAGTGGTTGATCCAGGGAATATCCGATTGCCTCTCGGGGGATCAGGAAGGAATTTTTTTCCCAGCAGGAGCAAATTGGATCGTGCTTTGCTGGGTTTTTTGCCTTCCTCTGGATCAACTGTGGGTATAGGATTATAACTTTTTTTTTTTTTTCTATGGTTGAACTGGATGGACTTTTGTCTTTTTTCAGCCAGACTAACTATGTAACTATGTAAGTGGTCCTGGAAGCAGAACCATGTGCTGAAGCTGGTTGGCTGAATAACATTTAGCCTGTACAGACATCATCAGCAAAAGGCTTTTTGTTTGGATTATTCTGCGAAAAAGTCATCTCTGTCCATTGTCCGAGCTCAGTGTATCCTTAGAAACTACACTATAAAAATACATTCAATATTTTTTTTTTTTTAATGAACTCATAACTTCAGTAACCTTTTTGTTTTTGTTTTTTTCTGTTTCAATATTTTTTATTAAGAAAGTTTTGTTTTAAGAATAAGCTCAAGATTTACCCACGCAGGGGCAGAGCAGAACAATAACACATAAACAGATACATCCTGCTGACTTATATTAGCCAAATAATGGAATGTCCAATGACATCAAGGAGAGACGGCAAAAAGCTGAACCAAATAATAGCAGCAGCAATCCAACATATTACCGGAAAAAGAAGAGGAAAGAAAAAGAAAAAAAAGTTAGAAGGAAGGAAATAGAAAATATAAAAACATAGAGAGAAAGAAAAAAAAAGAAGAGGAAAGAAAACATGGAGGAAAGGAAAACTAGAAGAGTCGCGGATCCAGGGCTAGCACAGGCAACGACTATAAGAGGCCATAACTAGTAGGAGGCAGGGATGGCAAGGAATAACGTATCCAAGGTTCCCAAACCTTAAGGAATCTTGGATGAGAATCATGAAGAACGCTAGACATCTGTTCATTGATCAACATAGCATTCATGCGGGTCTTCACCCCCTGGAAGACAACCGAAGGGGTTCTCCAAGTTTGAGCTATAGCACGTTTGGCCGAAACAAATAGGTAGGATGCCAATTTCTGCTGAGACCTAGACAGACCCAAAATTGGGCAATGCAGAAAGGTCACCCTTGTATTGCTACGGACCGTAATATGAAATAGCGTTTGCAGCAAACCAAAAACACTAGAGTTTTTTTTGTTTCTTTATATTTGGCTGGAGTTCAGCTTTATCCCATTATCATTTTAGCCTTTGTGATTAAAGCGATGTCAAATCTGTTTCCGCAGGATAAGGGCACATGGCTGTCTCTGATCCAGTCTCTCCGGAAGCGAGATGCCCTCCCAGTGGTGATTTTCACCTTCTCCCGAACTCGGTGTGAACAGAATGCCTCTGCACTGACCACAGTAGACCTGTGCACGGCTTCAGAGCGGAGTGAGGTCCAGACGTACTACACCAAGTGCTTGAGCCGCCTGCGTGGGAGTGACCGCCAGCTCCCGCAGGTCCGTGCCACAAGGTCTTTCAAATGTGTTATTTGTACTGATTCCTGATATTGATGATGATTGTTTTTCAGAGAGGATCTGTGTTATGGGTGTACACAGGGGGGATGAACCATCATCCTAAATTGTATTTTACCTTACAGATACTGCAGTAGGCATCTCTCTGTACTTGGCTGGTCATCTGTGCCCATCTGCTGTTACTCTTGCTTATACACTGACATCTGTCTATTGCACATACTTACCTGGCCAACAGTATGTGGGCACCTGTTCAAATGAAGTTCAGGTGTTTTCAGTGAAGGATACTGTTCATTTTGCAACATGCAAAGACATTTTAGACAATTTTCTGCTTTTAACCTTTCCCCAGCTTGGGAAGACCCTCTACTATTCCAGTGTGACTGCCCCTGTGCACAAATCTATCTCCATAAAGAGGAACTAGACATGGTTCTGTGTCTTACACAGAACCATAACCTCAACCCTACTGAACATCTTTGGCATAATTTTGAATGCTGATTGCAAGCGGAGTCTTCTCATTCAGCATTAGTACCTGACCTCACAAATGGTCTTCATGAGCTGAATGGTAAGAAATGTCCATAAATACAGTTCAAAGTCAAAGTGGAAAGCCTTCCCTGGAGAGAGGAGGCTGTTAAAGTGATAGTAAACCAACACAAGTATAGGAAAAGATTGGGCCCCCTACAGGTTTAAGTAAGTCATAATATACTAGTATGCACCATATCCCATATGGAAGAAAAATGTATTTGAAATATATTTTAAAAATATTGTTCCCAAATATATTGACATATATTTGAATACTACAATTTTGGCCATATTCAATATATTTCAAAATATATTTATTTCAATATCTTTTAAATATATTCTGCAGATTTTTTTTAACATACAAAAAAGTAATTTTAGCATATATTTTTACATATATTTGTAAATGCATTCCAAAAATATAGGTTAAAATATTTTTTTAAAAATATGTATTTTTTAAATATATTCTTCAAAATGTTTTTAACCTATAAAAAAGTAATTTTAACATGTATTTGTAAATGCATTCCAAAAACGTAGATTTGTATTTTTAAAGACCTACAGTATATTTTAAATGTATTTTAAAAAATATTTTTCATATATTTTGTAATAAAAATGCATTTCAACATGCAAAAAAAAAAAAAAATATATATATATATATATATATACACACACACACAGGTGAAACTCAAAAAATTAGAATATTGTGAAAAAGTTCATTTATTTCAGTAATGCAACTTAAAAAGTGAAACTAATATATGAGATAGACTCATTACATGCAAAGCAAGATAGTTCAAGCCGTGATTTGTCATAATTGTGATGATTATGGCTTACAGCTCATGAAAACCCCAAATCCACAATCTCAGAAAATTAGAATATTGTGAAAAGGTGCAATATTCTCGGCTCAAAGTGTCCCACTCTAATCAGCTAATTAAGCCAGAACACCTGCAAAGGGTTCCTGAGCCTTTAAATGGTCTCTCAGTCTGGTTCAGTAGAAATCACAATCATGGGAAAGACTGCTGACCTGACAGTTGTGCAACCTGGTCTGTTTCTCAGTGGTCCAAAGTCCTCTTTTCTGATGAGAGAAACTTTTGCATCTCATTTGGAAACCAAGGACCCAGAGTATGGAGGAAGAATGGAGAGGCACACACTGCAAGATGCTTGAAGTCCAGTGTGAAGTTTCCACAGTCTGTGTTGATTTGGGGAGCCATGTCATCTGCTGGTGTTGGTCCACTGTGCTTCATTAAGTCCAGGGTCAACGCAGCCGTCTACCAGGAGATTTTGGAGTACTTCATGCTTCCTTCCGCAGACGAGCTTTATGGGGATGCTGACTTCATTTTCCAGCAGGACTTGGCACCTGCCCACACTGCCAAAAGCACCAAAACCTGGTTCAATGACCGTGGGATTACTGTGCTTGATTGGCCAGCAAACTCGCCTGACCTGAACCCCATAGAGAATCTATGGGGCATTACCAAGAGAAAGATGAGAGACATGAGACCGAACAATGCAGAAGAGCTGAAGGCCGCTATTGAAGCATCCTGGTCTTCCATAACACCTCAGCAGTGCCACAGGCTGATAGCTTCCATGCCACACCGCATTGAGGCAGTAATTGCTGCAAAAGGGGCCCAAACCAAGTACTGAGTACATATGCATGCTTATACTTTTCAGAGGTCCGATATTGTTCTATGTACAATCCTTGTTTTATTGATTGCATGTAATCTCATTTTCTGAGATTGTGGATTTGGGGTTTTCATGAGCTGTAAGCCATAATCATCACAATTATGACAAATCACAGCTTGAACTATCTTGCTTTGCATGTAATGAGTCTATCTCATATATTAGTTTCACCTTTTAAGTTGCATTACTGAAGTTAATGAACTTTTGCATGAGATTCTAATTTTTCAAGTTTCACTTGTATATGTGTAATAAATATATATATATATATATATATATATATATATATATGGATCTTCAGTGCTTGATAATAATGCTTCTTCACCATAAACCGATTATTGCACCCGGTGTTCACTTATTGATGAAACACTCACCAGACCAGTGTGACCTCTTGGGAGATAAAGAAGGTCAATGTAGGCTTTAACTTTTCAAATCCTTTTGTAATCCCCACGATAACCAGATCTTTATATAGGATGTAACTCCTCCACTCCACCATACCAATAAGGCAACTTAAGGCAAAAAGACAGGCAATATGCATTGCTCCTTTTGAAAAAATTAAGAAGGAAAAAATGTAAATGATTATAGGAGGGTTAACCATTAGCCGCCCGGCCAATAGCCGTTTGGCGGCTTGAAAAGCGCTGCAGCTTTCCGGGTCCACGCCATTTGGCGTGCTCCCGCACATGCGCCGTTTGCGCTATTGCAGAGCGGCGCAGCAGCGGGATCTGTCACCGCCCGTGCACCTCGGACACGGCCGATGACAGATCCGAGTACCGGCTCCCGTTGCCGGTACCATGTGACCTGCCGCGACCAATCACAGCAGGTCACATGACAGTTGTATACAATGGATGGCTTCATTCATGATGCCATCCATTGTATACTAGTGCCTAGCTGTGAATGGTCACAGCTAATCACATGCACATGTCATGTGATTAGCTGTGACCAAATCACAGCTAAGCACAAAAAAAAAAAAAAAAAAAAAAAAGCTGAATGAATCGATTTCATTCAGCTAAATGCTTGCTTATAGCAAAGTAATTCTTTGCTATAAGCAAATTGTGTAAAAAAAAAAAAAAAAATACTGATCACTTCCCCAAAGTAGTACAATGTTACTATGGTAACATTGTACTATTTTGGTCATAGTAAAATATGAAAAAAAATCTTAAAAAAAATAAAAAAAAAATGTAATAAAAAATTAAATATAATAAAAAAATAAAAAAAAATTAAAAAAAAATATAATTTTTTTTTTTTTTCATACTGTCACCAGTCAGTGTCCCTGTTCACCGCCATGCCAGTTATATGATGACGCCGTACTGCACTGGTGACAGTATGTAAAAAAAAAAATAGTGAAAATAATATTTTTCATTTTTTCATTTTCGGAAAAATTATGACAAAAAAATACAACTTCAAAAAACTCGCCATGCCTCTTATGAAGTACGTCCGACTGTCTACTCAGCAAAAAGGGGTCATTTGGGGATATCTGTACTATTCTGACATTCTTGGACCTCAAGAAATTAGATTGGCTGTCAGTACTTCAGGATTGATCAATATTCAGATCTATACCATAGTTTGTGAACTCTATAACTTTCCTACAAACTAAATAATACATCCTAATTTGGGTTATTTTCACCAAAGACATGTAGCAGAATACATCTCGGCCTAAATTTATGAAGAACAATTATTTATTTGTAAACTTTTATAACAGAAACAAAGAAAAATGTGGTTTTTTTTCAAAATTTTTGGTCTTTTTTTGTTAATTTAGCAAAAAATAAAAACCCCAGCGGTGATTAAATACCACCAAAAGAAAGCTCTAGTTGTGTGAAGAAAATGATAAAATTTTAGTTTGGGTACAATGTTGTATGACTGCGCAATTGTCATTCAAAGTGTGAGAGCGCTGAAACCTGAAAAATGGCCTGGGCAGGAAGGTGTAAAATTGCACGGTATTGAAACGGTTAAAGGTTAAGTTTACCTTAAAAAAACAAAATGCACATGATATTGCAGGTGAAAAAAAAGTGAATTTATTTATTTTTACAGGAACCTGAAAAGAATTGCAGCCACAATCAGATCAGGGGGTGCAATGTCAGGCTCCTGCACAGTCTTCCTCTAGTTTTGTGCCCAGATACCTGTATGGGCTTTCTGTTACAAAGCTAGAGTAAGAATGGATGAACTGCGAGCGTGCTGATCACCGCACTCACAGCGCATTCAAACTACAAGTACGTCTGCCTGTGAATGTATGATGTGGTTGTGTGGGCGAAGCCCTGCATAACTGCTCTGTTTTCAAAAAGTGACAGCGGGTACGGAGAGAAGATCCTCTTTTCTTTTATTGCTGTCTGTGTTTTGTTGGGAAGATTTTCCTATACTTCCTGTCCTAAATATGCAATAGCAAGTGAGATGAAATCTCTCCAAAGACAAAGGAAATCCCCCTATTAGGTGTCGGTGAAACAGGCGCCCTAACACTAACTGTGACGGGAGTCACTTTGGGTGGGGGGCCCATTGAACCCAGCCTACTTTGGAGAGGTGGGGAGACCCCTGTCTCAGCTCCCCATATCCCTCTTATGTGTAAATCACCCTGTGCCTGTTAAGGGTACAGGGTGATCTACCCTAATACTGGGGTGGGGGGTTGTTGATTGTTTGATGTTATGTGGCTGCAGCCCATTGTTCTATTGTTTGGAAGCAAACTATTATGGGATGTATGTGTTTATGTGTATTCGCTTAGTGGGGGGTGTCTCCAGCAGCCCTCCCTCCTGATGGGACTGTCTGCTAGTGTGAAGTTTGAATACCTGTGTGTCTCTTGTTATTAAATGTAGATTGCCCCATCCTGTGTCATTATGCAGGGAGGGGGGATTGTCCCCTGAGTGTATATATCTTGTATCTGTGTTCAAATAAACTAGTCTACCTCCTGTTTTACTTCAAGACTGGTGTCATCTAGTCTTGTATGGTAGGCTGTGGTGTCTCTTGTTGGTGTTCGGATGGGGAAGCGGTATTCTAACGGAAGTACCCAAGCGTAGTCTGGGGTCAGTTCCGTTACACTAACTCTCCCTGAAACCTTTAAACTCACCACAGGGTCCATCATTGAGAAGAGAGAGATGATTTTATTACCAATATGCCAAATGTTAGCCTGTGGCTGCTCATAGCTTGTGGGAACCAAGTTTTCAGCTCAGACATAATCGTATATACATGATGATTATAGGTACTGCACATGCTGGATTTGTTGAAGAGAGGGATTGGTATCCATCACAGCGGAATCCTGCCCATCCTGAAGGAAGTGGTGGAGATGTTGTTCAGCCGCGGACTGGTTAAGGTCAGTATTGCTTTTCATACATATCTTTCTGTTGCTGACCTTGTTGTGACAATGCTATTTCTCTGGCTGCCTCTGGCCATAGAGTCCTGACTTAAAACAAGCTGAGTGAGTAAAAATGCTAATGCTGTTTGACCAGAATGACAACCAGGAAACTGCTGGTATTCCAGTAGAGGTCTGTAGCCAGCATATAGTAAAGCTAAGTAAAGCTAAAAAAATATACAGTTGGAAGAAAAAGTATGTGAACCCCTTGGGCTAATTGGAGCCAGGAGTGAGCCAACCTTGACTCCAATCAGTGTGATGATATTGGATGTGTTGCTGACAGCTGTCCTGCCCTTAAAAAACACACACCTGTTTTGGGTTTACTGGTTTCAAGAAGCACTGTCTGATGTGAACCATGCCTCTCAGAAAAGAGCTCTCAGAAGACCTACGATCAAGAATTGTTGACTTGCATGAAGCTGGAAAGGGTTACAAAAGTATCTCCAAAAGCCTTGATGTTCATGTGTCCACGGTAAGACAGACTGTCTACAAATGGAGAAAGTTTAGCACTGTTGCTACTCTCCCTAGGCGTGGTCGTCCTGTAAAAATGACTGCAAGAGCACAGCACAGGATGCTGCATGAGGTAAAGAAGAATCCCAGAGTGTCAGCTAAAGACCTACAGAAATCTCTGGCACATGCTAACATTTTTGTTGACACATCTACAATAAGGAAAACATTAAACAAGAATGGAGTACATGGGAGGAAACCACGGAGGAAGCCATTGCTGTCCAAAAAGAATATTGCAGCACGTTTGAAGTTTGCAAAAGAGCACCTGGATGTTCCACAGCACTACTGGCAAAATATACTGTGGACAGATGAAACCAAGATTGAGTTGTTTGGGAAGAACACACAACACTATGTGTGGAGAAAAAAAGGCACAGCACACCAACATCAAAACCTCATCCCCACTGTAAAACATGGCGGAGGGAGCATCATGGTTTGGGGCTGCTTTGCTGCCTCAGGGCCTGGACGGATTGTTGTCATTGATGAGAAAATTAATTCCAGAGTTTATCAAGACATTTTGCAGGAAAACGTACGACCATCTGTCCGCCAACTGAAGCTCCTCAGAGGATGGGTGATGCAACAGGACAATGACCCAAAGCATACAAGTAATTCAACAAAACAATGGCTGGAACAGCACAGAATACGCCTCCTGGAGTGGCCCAGTCAGAGACCTCATTGAAATGCTGTGGCATGACCTTAAGAGAGCGATTCACACCAGACATCCCAAGAATATTGCTACACTGAAACAGTTTTGTGAAGAGGAGTGGTCCAAAATTACTCCAGATCGTTGTGCAGGTCTGATCTGCAACTACAGGAAACGTTTGGTTGAGGTTATTTCTACCAAAGGAGGGTCAACCAGTTATTAAGTCCAAAGGTTCACATACTTTTTCCTCTCTGCACTGTGAATGTTTACATGTTATGTGCAATGAAACCATGGCAACTTCTAATGTTTGTGTAGTATTATGTTCAGCAGACTGTGTTCTTCTATTGTGACTTAGATGACGTTCAGAGCACATTTTATGCCCAATTCATGCAAAACTCCACATAATCCCAAGGGGTTTACATACTTTTTCTTGCAACTGTAAACTGTCACTAACCACATAGATGCTTTTTTGTAGGTATAGTTTGTAAATGTATTTTCTCATTACAAAAACAGACTCTGCTTAGTGGTTCTAAACAGTGGTTGAACATGCTGTATTTTCTCACAGTGGAACAGTATTAATTAACTACTGATTGGTTGGCTCATTAAAAACAATGCACTTCCCATGTGGCTGTTGTCTTATCTCAACAATTGTTAGGCCAGCCATAGATGGAGCGATTTTGTTTTGGAAGGACAGGTTGCAGGAAAGAAAATCGCTTGATTCCCCCATCAACACAGTCAGTGTTGATCCCTCCCATGGAGCCATTGTGTTCTCCCAGCAGGGGGAGACGTCCCTCTTAGGAAAAGACAGTGATAACTACTACTGCCTATAATTGCTGTTGGCAATAATCTCATGTAAAATCCGCCAGGCTGGTTGTGCCAAAGTTGATCAATTGATCAACTTGGGTACATTCAGCCTGCCCATAGATGGTTCGAATCTTAGCCAGTCCCTGCTGAACTGGCCAAGATTCAAACTTTACACCACAAATTGCCTATGAATGCACACCACATTCCTTTGCAAGTCACATGCAATTCAGTGAGGTGCGATTTGAGTCCATTCATTTTGAATGGGCTGAAGTCGCACCACACCAAAAGTGGTGCATGCACTACGTTCAGAAGTGCTGCAACCGAATTGCATGGTAGTTTTGTACCATGCACGAATAAATGTAATTCTTGTACTGTACTGTACTGACACTGTACTGCTAGGGTGACAGTATGTAAAAAAAAAAAATAATTAAATAAATAATAATATAAAAAAAAATAAAAATGTAAAAAAAAATGTTTCAAAATTTTAATTTTTGGTTAGAAACTAATTTGGCTTTTTTTTTTTTGCTAAAAAGATAATGGAATACATTTTGGCCAAGATTTATGATGAAATATTATTTATTTGCAAAATTTTATAAGACAAACGCTTTTTTTCAAAATTTTTGGACATTTTCATTTACATAGCAAAAAAAATAAAAATCCCAGCGGTGAATAAATACCACCAAAATAAAGCTTTACCTGTCTCAAAAAAATGGTAAAAACTTCCTATGGGTACAGTGTTGCATGACCGCGCAATTGTTATTCAAAGTGTGATAGCGCTGAAAGCTGAAAATTGCCCTGGACAGGAAGGGGGTGAAAGTGTCCGGACAGGAAGTGATTAACATTGTACTGACACCCGCTGCAGATCACAAGGGCAGTGTGGTTTGAATGGAGTGCAGGAGACCCGCACAGATCTCAGGTTTCCCTAGTGTGAACCTTGGCTTCAGCAGTTCATGGGAGTAGGCTGAAGACTCCCACATACCTAGAAGCATATGTGATAGTGGAAGGTGTGACGGTGAAACTGCTATGAAAAGTGTGTTCGGACATTTTGCCTGACTCAGCAAGTAGGGTAAACACTGCAGCAATATACCTCAAATTATGTTCAATGAAGATCTCCTAGATTGTAAGCTCTAACGAGCCGGGCCCTCTGCTTCCTCTTGTACCAAATTGTATTGTAACTGTAACGTCTACCTTCATTTTGTAAAGCGCTGAGCAAACTGTTGGCGCTATATAAATCCTGTATTATAATAATAATAATAATACATTGTACTTTCCCTTTTAAGTATATTTCCACTTTCGAAGCCATATTGGAGTAACATGTTCCCATTACCGTAGCGTACTTGAAGCAGAGTTCCGGCCCCCGTAACCCCCCCCAAAAAAAATTTAAAGTCAGCAGCTATGAATACCAACTACTATTGGAACACTTATCTGTCCATGTATCTAGTGGTGTCCTCACCCCGAGCGGATTCTTCAGTTGGCTGTCGGGTGCCGCCGCCGCCATCTTGACTAAGGGAAACCGGCAGTGAAGCCTTGCAGCTTCACTGCTGGTGTCCTACTGCGCATGCGCTTTGTGAATGGGCCACAGTCCTCTGGGACCTTGGAAGTATCCCAGAGGCCTGCGGGGGAGGCTGAACTTCCATCTCAGTTCTCCACAGCGAACTGAGCCAGAAGTGGGAGCGGGTACCTGTCAAAACCATATACCCACTCCCACCTCTCCCCCCAAAAGGTGCCAAATGTGGCAAAAGAGGGGAGAGGAGATAGAAAAGCAAATCTTACACTTTTGGGTGGAACTCTACTAAAAAAAAAAAAAAGTAAAAATTGCTGCTTTTTTTTTCTCTTAGATTTCTACTTGCCTAACATCCTACTTAGCTTTCCCTTCTATGTATTAAGAGGAGACTTGAAATGGGGAACTATGTTTACCATCATTTACCCTTTCACTGCCTGTACCATTTTTGTTTTTGCTTTTTTTTTATGCACACATCATTATTTTAGGCCTGGAGGTTAGTTAAAACCCCTAAACATATTTTCTGAGAGCAGAGACCCTGGAGAATAGAATGATGGTAATTCCAATTTTTTTTATGTCACGTGATATTAGCACAGCAATTTAGCAGTAATACACTAAAGTTGATTTTTGTGCACACAAATGAAATGTTTTACCCAATTTTTGGTACATTATAAAAGGTGAGGTTGTGCTGAATAAACAGATACCCAACTGTGGGTATAGGATTATAACTTTTTTTTTTATGGTTGAACTTGATGGACTTTTGTTTTTTTTCAGCCAGACTAACTATGTAACTCTGCAACCTATCAAGCCTTAAAATTGAGCATGCCTGTAAAATGGTGACAAACTTTGGTACCCCAAATTTTCCATAGGTAATGCTTTAAAAGCCCTTACATGTCCCTTTAAAGCGGAACCGAAGGCTTATTTAGAACAGACTGTGAGCAGACAGGGTATTATTGCAGAAGAGGCATTGACTCTTTTGCCCCTAAAATACACCTACCTGCCTATTCGTTGTCTTCTGCAGCTTGTAAATTGAGCTGCATATGCACAGCTCAGCTTACATCGCCAGCGCAGTCCCTGTTTGCCAGGATGACTGACTCCTGCGCTTGTCATCCCACACTGGCAGCACCCGGGAAAAAGATGCCAGTGCTAGCAAGGAGCCGGACTATTAGAGAGGAGGTAAGTTTAGTTCCACTTTAATGAGACATCGAGGGTCTATAAGGAGGGGTGTGTCCTCCACTGAAGCTAATGAAGTGCGTATCGCACTCCATTAGCTTCTTCCCCCACCACAGCAGCTGGGGAAAGTGACAGCAGAAGCCGAAAGGGGCAGAATACTCATTGCTTCTAGGTTCTTATTAGCTGAGGGGATCAGTGAATAGGTGTTCACTGGTCTCCCTCATTCCTACCTCGGGACACCCGCCATGCGGGTACTAGGCCTACAAGGTGGGATAGCAGATTCTGGGAAACATGGCGGGGAGAGGGGACGGGGAGGGTGAATGTACCACGGGAAGGGGGGGTGAACATACAATTTCCACCCAAAAATTGATAGATTTACATGCACTCCTGTTCTAGTTGCTGTATCAGCCGAGAGTGTGTGTAAACCGGCCCACTGCTGCTAAATCCCAAGAGCTTAACCCTGTGTGTACTGTGTTGGCAGATCCCTAACAAAGGGGTTAAGAATCTTAAGGCTTGGGGGGTACATTGTATGTTAATTCACTGCCCCCCAGTCTGTCCCCTAATTGCACATTGCAAGCAATTGTGAACAGTAGAAGCTGCCTATAGCATCCCATGTATAAACCTGCTCCAAAGAAACCACTAGGAAGGTCTGAAATATTATTCTTTATTATTTATTTACTTATTTATTTCAGGTACTTATATAGCGCCATCAATTTACGCAGTGCTTTACATATATATTGTACATTCACATCAGTCCCTATCCCCCAAGGGGCGTACAATCTAAAGTCCCTAACTCACATTCATACATACACATACTAGGGCCAATTTAGACAGGAGCCAATTAACCTACCAGCATGTCTTTGAAGCGTGGGAGGAAACTGGAGTACCCGGAGGAAACCCACGCAGGCACAGGGAGAACATGCAAACTCCAGGCCGGTGGTGCCGTGGTTGGGATTTGAACCAAGGTCCCTAGTGCTGCCAGGTGGAAGTGCTAACCATTTAGCCACTGTGCTGCCTGCTCTGCTATGCTGCGTGAATGGAAATGGATAACAAACATATAGTGGGGGCTTCTTGCAAACGTTAAATACACTTCACAAAAATATTCAGCTTTTTTTGCAGATGTTCACTTGGCTCCGTGCCGCGCTCGCTATTTGTCAGGAGGGAGTCATGCTGTGAAATGAAAGTAAAAATCAGAGCTGCACAATTTGGGGCAATGCAATGAACTTCATCTGGTATCTCATCCATCTGTTTACTGTTTGATAGCAGAGATTCCTGTGAATTCTGTCTTGCACAATACAGCTTAATGTATCAATATTTTGTTTGATTTTTTTTCCCGTCAAGAGATAAATGAATAGCTGGCTTCTTATCTGCCCATGTTTGTGTAAATATTTCCCAGTTTTCTGCGGTGTTTGCCTTCATGCTGACATCCAAACCGCAGTCTATTTGCCTGCCAGCCTGTGCCGATCTCTACATTTGTTCAGATATGCCTGCAACAAAGCAAGATCTGAGAAATGAGGTTCATGTCTGTGCAGGTGGTGCCGCTGCGGATCCGCACGAAATCCGTGCAGTCGCACAACCCGCACAAAGAAATGCGGACCTGCGGGCAGGTGCCATTAGTTCTAATGGCACGCCTCGTGCACTGCGAAACGCATCCGTACTGGGAACCGAGGTTCCCGTGTGGACTGCATTTTCCAAAGAAGTGCAGGGACTTCTTCCCTGTGTGGCACGGGAGTCCATTCAACTGAATGGGCTCTCGTGCCTGCGCAAAACGCGGCCTGCACAACATATATGTGAACTGGGGGTTAAGCTAGTACACATGATGAAAATATCAGATGGATGGTCGTCTGTTTTTGGTTTTTTCTTTTTTGCATGCTAGTCTCATATCAAAAACAAAGAGGTTACTAAAGCGAGGAAAATTCTCATACGCCAGAATACAACTTCAGAAGTAATGCATTGTACAGTTGCAAGAAAAAGTATGTGAACCCCTTGAGATTATCTAAGGGATCATCTAAGTCACAACAATAGAAGAACACAGTCTGCTGAACATAATACTACACAAACATTAGATGTTGCCATGGTTTAATTGCACATAACATGTAAACATTCACAGTGCAGGGAGGAAAAAGTATGTGAGGCCCTAGCTTAATGACTTCTACCAGAGCTAATTGGAGCCATAAGTGAGCCAACCTTGACTCCAATCAGTGTGATGATATTGGATGTGTTGCTGACAGCTGTCCTGCCCTTAAAAAAACACACACCTGTTTTGGGTTTACTGGTTTCAAGAAGCACTGTCTGATGTGAACCATGCCTCGCAGAGAAGAGCTCTCAGAAGACCTACGATCAAGAATTGTTGACTTGCATGAAGCTGGAAAGGGTTACAAAAGTATCTCCAAAAGCTTTGATGTTCATGTGTCCACGGTAAGACAGACTGTCTACAAATGGAGAAAGTTTAGCACTGTTGCTACTCTCCCTAGGCGTGGTCGTCCTGTAAAAATTACTGCAAGAGCACAGCGCAGGATGCTGCATGAGGTAAAGAAGAATCCCAGAGTGTCAGCTAAAGACCTACAGAAATCTCTGGCACATGCTAACATTTTTGTTGACACATCTACAATAAGGAAAACATTAAACAAGAATAGAGTACATGGGAGGACACCACGGAGGAAGCCATTGCTGTCCAAAAAGAATATTGGAGCACGTTTGAAGTTTGCAAAAGAGCACCTGGATGTTCCACAGCACTACTGGCAAAATATACTGTGGACAGATGAAACCAAGATTGAGTTGTTTGGGAAGAACACACAACACTATGTGTGGAGAAAAAAAGGCACAGCACACCAACATCAAAACCTCATCCCCACTGTAAAACATGGCGGAGGGAGCATCATGGTTTGGGGCTGCTTTGCTGCCTCAGGGCCTGGACGGATTGTTGTCATTGATGGGAAAATTAATTCCAGAGTTTATCAAGACATTTTGCAGGAAAACGTACGACCATCTGTCCGCCAACTGAAGCTCCGCAGAGGATGGGTGATGCAACAGGACAATGACCCAAAGCATACAAGTAATTCAACAAAACAATGGCTGCAACAGCACAGAATACGCCTCCTGGAGTGGCCCAGTCAGAGTCCTGACCTCAACCCCATTGAAATGCTGTGGCATGACCTTAAGAGAGCGATTCACACCAGACATCCCAAGAATATTGCTACACTGAAACAGTTTTGTGAAGAGGAGTGGTCCAAAATTACTCCAGATCGTTGTGTAGGTCTGATCTGCAACTACAGGAAACGTTTGATTGAGGTTATTGCTGCCAAAGGAGGGTCAACCAGTTCTTAAGTCCAAAGGTTCACATACTTTTTCCTCCCTGCACTGTGAATGTTTACATGTTATGTGCAATTAACCTCTTGCCGACCGCGCATAGCCGAATGACGGCTTCACCGCGGCCGGCCAGTTCTGAGTGGACGTCATATGACGTCCTCCCAGAACGCGCTCTCCTGCGCGCCCCAGGGGGCGCGCATCTGGCGATCTCCGTGATCGCTGTGTCCTATGGACACAGCTGATCACGAGATGTGGTAAAAGGCCGATCATACCGGCCTTTTACCACGTGATCAGCGGTGTCCAATGACACGCTGATCACAGGGAAATGCAAGTGCCGGTTCTCGGCTGCACTTTCCTCACGCTGTCAGATCGTGAGGAAAGTACTGCCGAGAACCGGCAGTTGTCAGAGCGGGGATCGGCACCGATCATCAGGGCACTGATGATCAGTGCCCTGATGATCGGTGCCCAGCAGTGACACCCGCAAGTTCCGCCCAGCAGTGCGCCCACTAGCTCCGCCCTCCCGTGCCCAGCAGTGCCCCCACCTGTGCCCAGCAGTGCACCCACCTGTGCCACTCTGCAGTGCCACCTACCTGTGCCCAGCAGTGCCACCCACCTGTGCCCACCAGTGCCACCCACCTGTGCCCACCAGTGCCACCCACCTGTGCCCACCCACCAGTGCTGCCCACCAGTGCCACCCACCAGTGCAGCCCAGCAGTGCTGCCAGTCAGTGCCACCAGTCAGTGCCCAGGGGTTGTGCCAGTCAGTGCCGCCAGTCAGTGCCCAGCAGTGATGCCAGTCAGTGCCGTCTATCAGTACCCATCATCAGTGTCACCTATCAGTGCCGCCTATCAGTGCTGCATATCAGTGCCGCCTATCCGTGCCACCTCATTAGTACTGCCTATCAGTGCCCTTTAGTGCTGCCTATCAGTGCCCATCAGTGCCGCCTATCAGTGCCCATCAGTGCTGCCTCATCAACGCACATCAGTGAAGGAGAAAAAATACCTGTTTGAAAAATTTTATAAAAGAAACAAATAAACTTTTTTTTTTTTTCAAATTTTTTGCACTTTTTTTATTTATAGCGCAAAAAGTAAAGCGCCCAGTGGCGATTAAATACCACCAAAAGAAAGCTCTATTGGTGAGAAAAAAATGATCAAAATTTCATATGGGTACAATGTTGCATGACCGCGCAATTGTCAATCAAAGTGCGGCAGCGCTGAAAGCTGAAAATTGGCCTGGTAAGGAAGGGGGTATAAGTGCCTGGTAGGCAAGTGGTTAAACCATGGCAACATCTATTGTTTGTGTAGTATTATGTTCAGCAGACTGTGTTCTTCTATTGTTGTGATATAGATGACGTTCAGAGCACATTTTTTGCCCAATTCATGCAAAACTCCACGTAATCCCAAGGGGTTCACATACTTTTTCTTGCAACTGTATTGTGTTGTATTGTAATGTATTCTTTCATTTCTGAGCATGTGCAGTCTTGGTCACTCGATTTTTTTTTTTTTCAGATGAATACTGTGCTGATTAAACAAAAATTGTTAATGCTGTTATAGTGCAAGAAAAATGTTTTGTCTTTTGTCCTTTCGGATAATTTCACATGAACCGTCTTGATTGGCTCTCGAAAGCTGCGTACTAATGGTCAGATTATCAAATATTTGTTTCCTGAAAGCAGTATTTATTATCCAATTCTCTTATTGTGTGTACTAGGCTTTAGTGTGCAGCACTGGGATCCTCAAACTACAACTATCTGCATAGAGTTTGCATGTTCTCCCTGCAATTTTGTGGGTGTCCACCAGATACACTGGTTTCCTCCCACTCTCCAAGTAGGTAGGTAATTTGACTTCTGTCTAAATTGGATCCTAATATCTGTACGTATGAATGTAAGCTAGGGAAGGCCCACCTTGTGTACTGCACACGGCACTTTTTTATTTATGCACGTGTTTATCACAGGCACTCAAGTCTTGTACACACGATTAGAAAATTATTATTATAATTATACATGATTTATGTAGCGCCAACAATTTGCTCAGCGGTTTACAATACAGCAACAATACAGTTCAATACAAGACGGTTAGGAGGGCCCTGCTCTTCGGGAGTGTACAATCTAATTGGCCGAAAAATACAGCTTGCGGAGCAATCTTTGGATAAGCTGATCATTTGTACACAGCTTTCAAGATCCGATCACGACAGTTCATGCAAAATTATCCAAAGAGACAAATACAAACATTTTTCTTGTATGATACCGTAACAAATGATTGTCAAATAAATCAGTACAGAATTTGTCTGAAAAAAAATCTAGTGACCAAGACCGCGCATGCTTGGAAACGAAATAATACATTACAATAGCAAACAAACTAACAGTGTGACCAGGCAGTGGGGAAAGTGAATAGAATTCTAGGATGCATCACTAGAGGGGTCACCAGCAGGAGGAAGGAGGTCCTGATTCCTCTATATAGATCTTTAGTTAGACCTCATTTAGAATACCGTGTCCAGTTTTGGAGACCTCATTTACAAAAAGATATTGATAAGACAGAACGAGTCCAGAGGCGGGCAACAAAAATGGAGCGACTTCAGGGACATAACAAGAGCGACTTCAGGGACATAACATGTACAGTCTGGAGGAAAGAAGGGGAAGGTGAGACATGATTGAAACCTTTAAATACATCAAGGGGGTAAATAAGGTTCAGGAGGGCAGGATTTTCAACAGGAAACCAAAATCAAGAACACGGGGACATGACCTTAAACTAACTTAGATTGTAAGCTCTAAAGAGCAGGGCCCTCTGAATCCTCCTGTATTCATTTGTATTGTAATTGTACTGTCTGCCCTTATGTTTTAAAGCGGTTTGTAAATTTTTGGTGGTATATAAATCCTGTATTATAATAATAATAATAACTGGTGGAAAGTTCAAAACTAATCTCAGAAAGTACTATTCTACCGAAAGAGTAGTTGATGCTTAGAATAAACTTCCAGCAGAGGTAGTCAGCCAGTCAACAGTAAATAGCTTTAAAAAAGCCCCAAAAAAACAAAAACAGCAAAAAACCTAAACCACCCCACAAAAAAAAAACAAAAAAAGGGCGGACTCGATGGACCGCTCAGTCTTTTTCTGCCATCACTTTTCTTTTCTGATTCTATTATATGTTTCTATACAATACATTGCATCACTTCCGAAGTTGTATTCTGTCGTACGAAAATTTACGTAACTTTAGTGACCTTTTCATTTTTGATATGAGACTAGGATGCATAAAATAAACAAACGATCTTTCGTCTGATATTCTCATTGTGTGTACTAGGATTTACACTATATGTGTGTTTTTCTTTTTCCCTCACAGAGACAGAGGGTGCAAGTTTTTCAGGGCCTGTCCTAATGTCAGGGAGAGGATCTGTGTTCTTCTGGTCTTTTTCCTTTCCTCAACCGTGGTTCTCTTTTTTGGAGAGTCCTCAGCAGAGGACTGGCTTCAGCAGGTTCTTAAAGCAGAGTTCCGCTCACCCTGGCAAAAAATAAAAGCAGTTACAAACACTGTAGCTGCTGACTTTTAAAAAACAGTCACCTGTCTCTCAGTCCCACGGTGTCCTCCCTGCAGCCCGTTTCACCAGCCGTCCTGTATTCCAGGAGGCCGGCATCATCAATGTGGGCACCCGGATGTGACAGCTTGCGGCTTCACAGCCGGGTACCCACTGCACATGTGCGAGTCGTGCTGCGCTTCATGAATGGTCCTGTAGTCTTCTGGGACCTGTCACATGTCCCAAAAGACTACAGGGAGGGAGGGAGGACTAGGCGATCGGACCGGAAGTGGGAGTGGGTACCTGTCAAATTCGGGTACCTGCCCCCCAAAGGTGCCAATCCTTAATGGGGAACGGGGGAGCAGTCCTTAAAGCGGAACTTCCCCTTTTGGGCGGAGCTCCGCTTTAAGGAGCAGGATCCGTCTGGTTTTGACCTAGGTAGTCCAAGAGTACCTTACCCCTGCCAGGAGCCTTGCGCCCTTGGAGGAGTTCAGGGGTTGAGGCCTTTCCTCTTCGCAGGTCATTCCTATTCTGTACTTTCATGCACTTTTTTTGTGTGCTCACTTTTTTTTGTTCACAGGGATTCAACAAGCAGCGCACATGTGTATGTATACATGTGAGGTAGGACGTTAGATTGTAAGCTCCATGTGCATATTAAATGTACAATATGTAAAAGTGCTGTAATATAGAAATCTGAGTGATGCCATTCTCTAAATGGACTTGGCTCACCCATACACTTTTTTTTACACTTGCAGGTTGGGGGAAGAAGGGGGTGGAAACAGGCATTTGTTTACAATACTCCAATTGCCCCCATACGGGGTATACACATACAGGAGTCATGATCCATTGCATCGCACTACAGCAAAAATGATCCTTCCTTGTCATGTTCAGCAGGCACTGTCTCCTGGCGAAAGTGACTGATTAAAATGAATAGGGCCACGCTGCATCCCACAATGCACCTGATTGCAGCACAGTATTGCTGGCCTCTTTTGTGTAAAACAGGCAAAAAGGAGGCCTGTCAGATGCCTTCTGAAAAGCAATCCACTGTGGATTGCTCTTCAAAAGGATACCACAACAAGCCTTCAGGTTTAATTTCCAGCTCCAGTTTCTCTCCCTCTGACATCTGTGTTCCTTAAAAGCTCACACGCTCCAACAACAGAAACTCTCTGACACCATACTCTTCTCATTAACTGGGAAAAGTGCACAGTGTGTGTAGACACTATTATGTTCTGTATCAAAGTTCAAGAAAGACAAAACACCCCTTTAAAAATGTTTGCCTTTGAGGAAGTTCAATACAAAATTGGAGTTACTCTTTAAGGTATGACACCACTATTTAAAGAAAAAAAAGTATAAAAACCTTTATTACTATGCTATAATATACTTTATATATAATTTATTATTAATGTAATAACTAAAATGTAATGCTTTGAATTTAATCACTTAAAAAAGAAAAAAGTCTTAGAGAACTATTTATAAAACATTTGTTGCACGAATGTCACAAGCATTCATCCAGGCTGCATGAATTTTCCCTGTATTTTCTCTGATACCATGATTTCCATGATCATCAACTCCATCTAGTATAAAAAATGTGGTCTCTCTATTTCTGAAATACCCCAATCAGAAATGATACGGCCTTTTGATCAATAGATGGACCATAGAAAGTCATAGTATAAGAGACAAAATACGGAGGAAAATCTGTTCAGGCTGGACGAATGCTTGTGAAACTCATCCAACAATGTTGGCTCTGATGTATCTCACAACAACTTGCATGTGGATAGTTAGATTCAAAATATCTATAAAAATTTTCCAAAGTAAACAAAGATAAGTCAAAGCATTAGATCACTTTTTTTCTACAGAAATTCCACAGAAACTGAATCCTTGCCAGTTGATATCAAAAAGTAAATACACTGCTCAAAAATATTAAAGTATAACATCAAGTCAATGAAACTCCTGAGACATTGATCTGGTCAGTTAAGTAGCAGAGGGGGTTGTTAATCAGTTTCAGCTGTTTCGGTGTTAATAAAATTAACAACAGGTGCACTAGATGGGCAACAATGAGACAACCCCCAAAACAAGAATGGTTTTACAGGTGGAGGCCACTGACATTTTTTTCCTACTCATCTTTTCTGGCTGTTTTTCACTAGTTTTGCATTTGGCTAGGGTCAGTGTCACAACTGGTTGCATGAGGCAATACCTGGACCCTACAGAGGTTGCACAGGCAGTCCAACTCCTCCAAGATGACACATCAATACGTGCCATTGCCAGAAGGTTTGCTGTGTCTCCCAGCACAGTCTCAAGAGCATGGAGGAGATTCCAGGAGACAGGCAGTTGCTCTAGGAGAGCTGGACAGGGCCGTAGAAGGTCCTTAACCCATCAGCAGGACCGGTATCAGCTCCTTTGTGCAAGGAGGAACAGGATGATCACTGCCAGAGCCCTACAAAATGACCTCCAGCAGGCCACTGGTGTGAATGTCTCTGACCAAACAATCAGAAGCAGACTTCATGAGGGTGGCCTGAGGGCCCGACGTCCTCTAGTGGGCCCTGTGCTCACTGCTTGGCACCATAGAGCTAGATTGGCATTTGCCATTGAACACCAGAATTGGCAGGTCCACCACTGGCACCCTGTGCTTTTCACAGATGAGAGCAGGTTCACCCTGAGCACATGTGACAGACATGAAAGGGTCTGGAGGAACAATGGAGAATGTTATGCTGACTGTAACATCGTTCAGCATGACCGTTTTGGTGGTTGGTCAGTGATGATCTGGGGAGGCATATCCATGGAGGAACGCACAGACCTCTACAGGCTAGACCAGGGGTGGGCAAACTTTTTGACTTGAGGGCCGCAATGGGTTCATATATTGGACCCGGGGGCCGGACCAAGAGTAGATGAATGATGTGTATGTGTCATCCATAGTAAGTATAGTAATATTCCCCCATATAGTAATTCATCCCCCATATAGTAATTCATCCCCCATATAGTAATTCATCCCCCATATAGTAATTCATCCCCCATATAGTAATTCATCCCCCATATTAATTCATCCCCCATAGTAATTCATCCCCCATATAGTAATTCATCCCCCATAGTAATTCATCCCCCATAGTAATTCATCCCCCAAATAGTAATTCATCCCCCATAGTAATGCATCCCCCATATAGTAATTCATCCCCCATAGTAATTCATCCCCCATATAGTAATTCATCCCCCATATAGTAATTCATCCCCCATATAGTAATTCACCCCCCTATAGTCATTCATCCCCCCTATAGTCATTCATCCCCCCTATAGTCATTCATCCCCCATATAGTAATTCATCCCCCATATAGTAATTCATCCCCCATATAGTAATTCATCCCCCATAGTAATTCATCCCCCATAGTAATTCATCCCCCATATAGTAATTCATCCCCCATAGTAATTCATCCCCCATAGTAATTCATCCCCCAAATAGTAATTCATCCCCCATAGTAATTCATCCCCCATATAGTAATTCATCCCCCATAGTAATTCATCCCCCATATAGTAATTCATCCCCCATATAGTAATTCATCCCCCATATAGTAATTCATCCCCCATAGTAATTCACCCCCCTATAGTCATTCATCCCCCCTATAGTCATTCATCCCCCATATAGTAATTCATCCCCCATATAGTAATTCATCCCCCCTATAGTAATTCATCCCCCTATAGTAATTCATCCCCCATATAGTAATTCATCCCCCATAGTAATTCACCCCCATATAGTAATTCATCCCCCCTATAGTAATTCATCCCCCCTATAGTAATTCATTCCCCATATTAATTCATCCCCCATAGTAATTCATCTCCCATACTAATTCATCCCCCATATAGTAATTCATCCCCCATATAGTAATTCATCCCCCCTATAGTAATTCATCCCCCATATAGTAATTCATCCCCCATATAGTAATTCATCCCCCATAGTAATTCATCCCCCTTATAGTAATTCATTCCCCATATTAATTCATCCCCCATATTAAGTCCCCAAGTCCCCCCTGTGTCAATTCACTTACCTTTGCTCCGCGCGTTCCTCTCGCCGTGTTCCCGCGCCGTTCCGGTGTAGCATGAAAATCTGTCTCCTATGAGGATCTGTCCCCCTCGACGTATCTGCGCATGTGCCAGTTTCAGGCATTAGCAGCCGATCGGCGATCTCCGGCACATGCGCAGATACGTCGAGGGGGACAGATCCTCATAGGAGACAGATTTTCATGCTACACCGGTCTTCAGGGCGGACTGTGAGAGGAGCCTAGCGGGAGCCTAGCTCCGCGAGCCGGATTAAAAGGTCCGCCGGGCCGTATACGGCCCGCAGGCCATAGTTTGCCCATTGCTGGGCTAGACAATGGCACCCTGACTGCCATTAGGTATCGGGATGAAATCCTTGGACCCATTGTCAGACACTACGCTGGTGCAGTGGCCACAGGCTGATAGCTTCCATGCCACGCTGCATTGAGGCAGTATTTGCTGCAAAAGGGGCCCAAACCAAGTACTGAGTACATATGCATGCTTATACTTTTCAGAGGTCCGATATTGTTCTATGTACAATCCTTGTTTTATTGATTGCATGTAATATTCTCATTTTCTGAGATTGTGGATTTGGGGTTTTCATGAGCTGTAAGCCATAATCATCACAATTATGACAAATCACGGCTTGAACTATCTTGCTTTGCATGTAATGAGTCTATCGCATATATTAGTTTCACCTTTTAAGTTGCATTACTGAAATAAATGAACTTTTTCACGATATTCTAATTTTTCGAGTTTCACCTGTATATAATGGCCGCACTTGTTAAAACAATTCCAATACGTTGCATACCTGAAATATGGCAGATTGAAAGTCTTTATGTATGGAATGTAATATCCATGATCTCTCTGTGATCAGGGATTTGATATAGAGTTGGGAACTTTATAAAAATTAGCCTTCAGTTTAGTGTGTCTAATAAAAGTTGATTTCTGAATGAATATTCCAGATGTGTCTATTACTCCTCAAGACATTGTGTGATAGTAAAGAATTTTTTCCATGTGCAATTAAAGTATATGTATATGTAAAGTATATGTAAATTCAGTTTAAAAAAAGAAATGAAAGGCAAAACATTTGTGTATAGATATAAAAAAACATAAGTAACTTTTTCCCCCATTTTATAAGTGATCGCATGCCCCCTAAGGTTTTTACGCAGCTGAGAACAGAGAGCTTGGGGAGGAGAAACAGCAGCATATTGAACTGAACAGAAGTCTGATCAATGGAAGAGAGCAGGCTGAGTTCCCAGCAGAGCTAGAGAACTGACCACGCTGTGCTGTCATGCCTAGTGTGGTCAGTTTTAAATAGGAAAACAGAGGGACTGGCAGCATCACCAGGGTTTTTTTCTTTACAAAGGAAGCAATACAGAGAGAACAGGATACTTTTTCATGCAAGTACATGGTCCAGCAGGCACATATCAGGAATATGAAATGTTGGGTTTACATAGTCTTTAAGCTGTGTATGAGCCTGCTGGTATAAATTACAGTTGGTATATGCAGACACATGGGGGTGTATTGATTAAAAAAAATGCAGAGCTATAGAGCTATCCATCCTGAAAAACTGCATGCACATTCCTTTTATGAAATAGGGTGCAAAATCATATGTTATTAGGCTATTTATTTTCCAGGTTGTATGTTCTTCATTCATACAGAATACAATAAATCAGGAAAATACTACATTCTGGTCACTAGATGGAGCTGGTGGTTTTAAATTCTTACTATGATCATCATCCTCATCTAGTGGTCAGAATATAATATATTTCTGATTCACTCTATTCTTTTTGAATGAAGAACATCCGACCTGGAGAGAAAATCCCCTATTAACATTTGATTTGCTGGCGCTCCCACAGAATGAATGCAAATGCAGTTCCGTGGACTGAATAACTCTGCAATTTATTTTCTTTATAAATACACCTCATAGTCACGTGGTTCACAAATTTTGATCACAGGGGGCTCTGAGTAGGTCTCCGTGACCCATGGAGATAAGCTGTCCTCTTCAGAGTTTAAAGGCATTAAATGAAAATCAAGTCGCTTTCAGTCAGTTTGTCTAATGATTCACGGGTGTCAAACTGGCGGCCCTCTAGCTGTTGCCAAACTACAAGTCCCATGAGGCATTGCAAGATTGACAGTTACAAGCATATGTGAAATAGAAATCGGTATCCAAAATGATATCTATAATAAGCTGTGATATAATAAACACCTAATATATTGACACTTAAAAGTCCCACTTTCACCCTTGAAAGTCCAAAAATAATAAACCTTTCAAGTGTCAGTGAAAATATTTAAAAAAACTCCAAAAATTATTCATCCAAGTTCTGATTCATAATCACCGTGTATCTTTTTTTTTTTTTTCTTGGAGATACACTGTGATTATGAATCAGAACTTGGATGAATAATTTTTGGAATTTCTTAGAGTTTTTTTAAAATATTTTCACTGAAACTAGAAAGGTTTATTATTTACAGTTACAAGCATGACTCCCAAAGGCAGAGGAATGATGGGACTTGTAGTTTCACAACAGCTGGAGGGTCGCCAGTTTGACACCCCTAATCCCTGCGCTCCATCTAGTGCCCGCCCTGGGTAGCAGACTGTAGAGGCTAGGTTGTCTTGGGACCAGGGGCAGACTGACCATTTGGAAAATCGGGCACAGCCCGAGGGCCCGGGGTCAGTAGGGGGCCCCATGGGATGCCCCTGGTACCTTTTTGATAGGATTTTTGAGTTTGGGTAAGGACACAGGACCCCATGATCCCCTATTGCCCGGGGGCCCCATGAGTTGTCAGTCTGCCCCTGCTTGGGACTCTTTTATGGGTTACTTTATATAAGTGTGGTTTACAAATTTTATACCAGTGTGCAAGTGTAGGCTTTTTTTTTCTTCAGTACTTTGATGTATTTTTTTTTTAATATTATATAATTTATTTTTTTGCAAATGGGCATGTTTATTTCAGAAAATGTCAACTTTACAGAAGTATATGATCATTTTCTAAGCTTTACTTTGTTCTCTTAGATTCTGTTCGCCACAGAGACTTTTGCCATGGGAGTTAACATGCCGGCTCGCACGGTGGTGTTCGATTCAATCCGAAAACATGATGGCACCAACTTCCGAGACCTGACTCCAGGTATGATACACTTCTTCAAGTGATTGTCCCAGTAGGGAAGTCATCCACTTCACTGTTTTTGCATGCACTGATAAGACGTGGTACAAGAATGCAGGAACCACCCAAATCTGACTGAAGCAGTTCATAGATGATTCCGTTTTTTTCGTTCAACCAGCAGGTTGAATGAAAAAAAATGACTCGATTTCCCCATCCACAAATTCAAGGTGGATGGGGGATTCACTCCCACTGAGCTATTGTGTTCTGACATCCAGGATACTGTTGGGGTTGACACAGTGGCACTTGTTGGCAAAAAAGCCTTCATATAATTTGCTGTTTCTGTTTATAGGAGAATATATACAGATGGCCGGCCGTGCTGGGCGTCGAGGTTTGGACAATACTGGTATGGTGATAATATTATGTAAATCAGACGTACCAGAGATGAGCGATTTGCACAAGATGATGCTGGTGAGTAGCAGACAGAGAGAGTTTAGACCAGTATGTATGGGGTAACAATGATGTGCAAAGTGCACTAATCAGATAACCAATCAGATTAAATTTTTCACAGATCTACAGTAAACAAAATTCTGATTTGATGTCAGAAGTTTGTACATCCCAATTGCGCCTTGGTGTATTATATATGTCTTGGATAATTTCTCTTGCACAGGGGAAGCCCACTCAGTTACAATCTCAGTTTCGACTCACGTACTCCATGATCCTGAATCTACTCCGCGTTGAAGCGTTGAGAGTGGAGGACATGATGAAAAGAAGTTTTGCAGAAGCCAGAACACAAAAAGACAGCAAGGTGAGTATAAGCTTTAGGACAAGTTTGGGGTATTAAAAAAATCAGTCCAGTGCTGCAACTGTTCCCTGTTGGCTCTGAGACCAAGACCTGAATGGTTACATGATCGCAGATCGCTTGGTTCTCAAGCTTCACTGAGCAGAGAGCGGTGACTGTCAGGCACCGACTCTCTGGTCTGCTCCTCCAGCACTCGCTGAAGCTTTAGGCTGGGGAGGGAGCAGCTGGCTCAGGCTCTGTAGTGTGCTGAGAGGTTGAGCCTGCTGCCAGTCAAGCATCTGGGTGGGTCCCTGCAGAGCCTGGAACAGCTCTGTGACGCCAGTCGACAGCAGACTTTAGCCCGTTGTCAGCTGAATATGGGTCACAGAAATAAGTGCACTCCTGTCACCCAGAAGAGAAGAATGGCCAAAAGAGCTTTAACCGTACTTCTCTTTTAAATATGTGTACCTTGGAGAATTAAAGGGCTGAATTATTTAAGATAGAGAAAATATTGAGCTATTGCCTATACATGTTGAGGCGGAAGCTGTGAATCTACCCCAGCCAAATGCAGGACAGACAGACAGAAGGGAGCTATGAGCCTGTCCTCCTCCTGCAGGGCGACACAGAAGGGAGCTATGAGCCTGTCCTCCTCCTGCAGGACAGACAGACAGAAGGTAGGTATTAGCCTGTCCTCCTCCTGCAGGGCGAAACAGACAGAAGGGAGCTATGAGCTTGTCCTCCTGCAGGGCGACACAGACAGAAGGGAGCTATGAGTCTGCCCTCCTCCTGCAGGGTGACACAGACAGAAGGGAGCTACGAGTCTGTCCTCCTCCTGCAGGGCGACACAGACAGAAGGGAGCTATGAGCCTGTCCTCCTCCTGCAGGGTGACACAGACAGAAGGGAGCTACGAGTCTGTCCTCCGCCTGCAGGGCCACACAGACAGAAGGGAGCTATGAGCCTGTCCTCCTCCTGCAGGGAGACCAGGATATATGGGAGCTGAGTCTGTCCTCCTCCTGCAGAGTGACACAGACAGAAGGGAGCTATGAGTCTGTCCTCCTTGCAAGGTGACACAGACAGAAGGGACCTCTGAGTCTGTCCTCCTCCTGCAGGGTGACAGGATTAGAAATGAGCTATGAGTCTGTCCTCCTCCTGCAGGGTGACCCAGACAGAAGGGAGCTAGGAGTCTGTCCTCCTCCTGAAGGGTCATACAGACAGAAGGGGGCTATGAGCCTGTCCTCCTCCTGCAGGCTTACACAGACAGGGCTATGACTCTGTCCTCCTCCTGCAGGCTGACACAGAGAGAAGGGAGCTATGCGTCTGTCTTCCTTCTGCAGGGTGACACAGACAGAAGGGAGCTAGAAGTCTGTCCTTTTCCTGCAGGGTGACCCAGACAGAAGGGGGCTATGAGTCTGTCCTCCTCCTGCAGGGTGACATGGACAGAAGGGAGCTATGAGTCTGTCCTCCAGCAGGGTGACACAGAAAGAAGGGAGCTGTGAGTCTGTCCTCCTCCTGCAGTTTGACACAGAGAGAAGGAAGCTATGAGTCTGTCCTCCTACAGGGTGACACAGAGAGAAGGGAGATATGAGTCTGTCCTCCTCCTGCAGGGTGACACAGACAGAAGGGGGCTATGAGCCTGTCCTCCTCCTGCAGGCTTACACAGACAGGGCTATGACTCTGTCCTCCTCCTGCAGGCTGACACAGAGAGAAGGGAGCTATGAGTCTGTCCTCCTGCAGGGTGACACAGAGAGAAGGGAGATATGAGTCTGTCCTCCTCCTGAAGGGTCATACAGACAGAAGGGGGCTATGAGCCTGTCCTCCTCCTGCAGGCTTACACAGACAGGGCTATGACTCTGTCCTCCTCCTGCAGGCTGACACAGAGAGAAGGGAGCTATGCGTCTGTCTTCCTTCTGCAGGGTGACACAGACAGAAGGGAGCTAGAAGTCTGTCCTTTTCCTGCAGGGTGACCCAGACAGAAGGGGGCTATGAGTCTGTCCTCCTGCAGGGGACACGGACAGAAGGGAGCTATGAGTCTGTCCTCCAGCAGGGTGACACAGAAAGAAGGGAGCTATGAGTCTGTCCTCCTCCTGCAGTTTGACACAGAGAGAAGGGAGCTATGAGTCTGTCCTCCTCCTGCAGTTTGACACAGAGAGAAGGGAGCTATGAGTCTGTCTTCCTGCAGGGTGACACAGAGAGAAGGGAGATATGAGTCTGTCCTCCTCCTGCAGGGTGACACAGACAGAAGGGAGCTATGAGTCTGTCCTCCTCCTGCAGGGTGACACAGACAGAAGGGCGCTATGAGTCTGTCCTGCTCCTGCAGGATGACAGAGGATGAAACAATGAGTCTGTGCCTTCTTTTGTAGGGTGACATAGAAACCCCATTAACTTACCATAGGGATGTTTTTTTTTTGAGGTATATGGGTGGAGGTGAAGTTATTCAACATATTCAATATTTATTTAACAGGCTCATGAACAGCGAATGAAGGTCCTCACCAAAACATTGGGGGATATGGGGGAAATTGAATGCACAGGGGACCTGGCCGACCTGCAGGACTACTTTTTGACTGTACAGGAACTCATCTGTACCAGAGAAACTTTACAGGTAAAGCACAGTGCAAATCGAATGGTTTATTCAGAGATGCTGGATTGCTACATTTGGAATAGAGAGATATATTTTGAGATATATATTTATGCACACTCAACCTTATGTGTGGTTTGTCTTTGTTTCCCTATCTAGAGAAAGGTGGTAGAGTCCATCAATGGAATGAAGTGCCTGAGTGTGGGTCGTGTCATCATCATCAGCACCGAATACCACACATGGGTGCCTGGAGTCATCCTGCAGGTAGCAATGGAGGGCTAGTGATGGGTCAGTGAACTAGTTTTGGGAAGGCATTTGTCAAAGAGTCATATTAACAAAGTTAACATAACAAACATAAATTAGATTTAAAAAGAAGAAAATTATTTGGTAATTGTTGTGTTTAGACTGTTGCAACTTTCAGACTCAAACCGGATAAGGTGTGGGAAAATAGTTTTGAAGAACTCCGCTGCTAAATTCATTATGGAAAAGTAGACTTACTAGCCTGTAGAATGGATTAGGGATCACTCAGATCAAATCCTTTAATGGTCATCTATAACAGTTTGGGTTCTTTTTCATATCTTTTTAAGGCTTTATTTTCCAATCAATCATCTAGTACAAGGTATAGCCAAAGCACAGCAAAACGTTTCCCCACAGATTGCCTGTCTCAGAAAGAGAGAGGATTCTTTGTTCTACTTATTCAGTTGTGTGTGTTGATTTCTGGAGTTTAACATATTGAGTTAAAAGAAAGCAAGCGTTTTTCAGTGCAGAGCAGCTAAGAATAGCTAAGAACCCCCGCTGGGTAAATGTGAAAATGAAACAAAAATATTCAATACACATATGACATTCTGTACATATATGACATTCAGCTTCAGCCTGCTGTCAGCTGAAAACGGATCACAGGAGTGAAAAATGAACTGCACTTCTGTGATCCACAGGGGGAAGTACAGCAAAAAAAGCTTTGACTATACTTCTCCTTTAACAATAGATCTAAGCTCCTCTTATGTAGGCACTGCAAATGATTGTGTTTTAGTCATTTCATTTCAATCAGAGTTTCATTTTTTTTTTGCCATATCTGCCCTTTATTTTTAACATCAGGTGTCCTCAGATGCCAGTAACAGGATTTATACCACCCTGGTGCTGTGTGAGAAGAAGCGGGATGGTGGAACGCCCTCAGCAGAGAGAGGAGAGAAGGATGACAAGCAGGTACCATTCCCTGCTGATCTCCTGATGGGCAAAGTGTTCAGACCTGAAGGTGAGCAGAGACCATGGTGGGGACTTATTGAAGTGTCTGAAGGAAGGACTGTCTGATTATTATAGCGTCCAATCAACGTCTACCTTTCATGTTACAATATATGATAGAAAAATTAGTGGCCAAATATGATTACTTAACCCCTTCACGCCGACGTCACTCAAATATGCGTCCTCACAGAACTGGGCTTTTTCCGCGGGGCCACATATTTGCGTATCTGTCTTTGTGCTGGGAGCGCCACACAGCGCACTCCCAGCACAAAGACCGGAGTGTCACTGAGAGCCTCGGGTCCCGTTCTAACGATTGGGACCCGGGACTCCCAATTGCAGGTCACCTGATCGCTGTGATAGCCTCTGATTGGCTATCACAGTGATCAGTCACTGTATACCCCGCCCCCCTTGGTTTTTTTTTTCTCTCTGAATGGAGGAGAGAGATACATTGTATCTCTCTCCTTGCATAGAGTAAAAATAAATATTAAAAAATAAAATAAAAAATACCTAGATTAAGGATTTATCTAGTTCACTGCCAAGGTTAGTGATTGGATCAGGGTCAAAGGTCAGTATTTTTTTTTTATTTATTTTTTTTAAATTGGTGTCGGTGTGTTTTAGGTAAAAAAAAACAAAAACAAAATGCACACTCTTGTTTCTGGGCTGTACTGAAGGTACAAACAACAAATAACATACACGTATCTGGTATCGCTGCGATCATCAAGAGCTGGAAAATGCATTTTGGGTTGTTCTTTCGGGGTAGGTTATGGTAGTAACAAGAAACACACAGCTAAATTAACCACTTCACGCCTAAGGGTAAAACAAATCTTAACGACTAAGTACAATTTTGCCACTTTGACATGTGTTAGTAAAACCGTACATATCATCACAACTATGTATATCCAGGTGAATTATACCGCGTTTTTTTCAGGACAAATTGGGCTTTCATTTTGTGGTAAATGGGAATGGATATCTCCTGATTTTTTTTTTATTATCAAAGGAAAACTGGCCCAAAATAGTAATAAAAAAAAATCATTTTTTTAAATTTAGCTGTGTGTTTCTTGTTACTACCGTAACCGACCACCAAAGAACAACCCAAAATACATTTTCCAGCTCTTGACGATCACAGCGATACCTTATATGTGTATGTTATTTGTTGTTTGTACCCAAAGTACAGCCCAGAGACAATAGCGCACATTTTGTTTTTTGTTTTCTTTACCTAAAACACACTGATACAAATTAAAAAAAAAAAAAAAAAAAAACCCTGGCACTGTACCAGATCAAACCTTGATCTAGGTATTTTATCTTTATTTTTTATTTTATTTTTTTAACATTTATGTATTTATCTTTTTGTTTTTTTTTAACAAACAGTTGTTTTATTTTTTTTTTCTCTCTATGCAAGGAAGGCGAAAGATACAATGTATCTCTCTCATCCATTCAGAGAGAAAATAAAAAAAAACAAGGGGGGGCAGGCTGTACAGTGACTGATCTCTGTGATAGCCAATCAGAGGCTATCACAGCAATCATATGACCTGGAATCAGGAGTCCTGGGTTCCGATCGTTAGAATTGTTGCGCTGGGAGTACACTGTGCGGCGCTCTCCCAGACAAAGACATGTACACAAATATGTGACCCCATGGAAAAAAGCCCAGTTCTGTAAGGCCACGCATTTGTGGTTTTAAAAAAAAAAAATTATTTTTTTTTTTACTATTTTGGGCCAGTTTTCCTTTGATAAGAAAAAAAAAATCAGGGGATACACATTACCATTGATCAGCAAATGAAAGCCCAATTTGTCCTGAAAAAAAAACAAGTTATAATTCCCCTGGATGTACACAGTAGTTGTGATGATATGTACGGTTTTACTAACACATGTCAACATTGCAAAATTGTGCTTAGGCATTAAGATTTGTTTTACCATTAGGCGTGAAGGGGTTAATGTACACAGACAGGTTTTCCATTAGTCTCTTCTATACAAGAGTCCATAGCAATGGGAAAGCTGAAGTTTGGTGATTTATTTTTTTGTTTTTTAACACCACCAGGCTTGCTATTTACCTTTTATTTCTCCATCCGTCCCCAATCACAGAACAATTTGCGTTGTGGGAACCTAAAGTTCAGGTGCAACAAATGAAGCAGGGGGGTGGAAAGGGTGGGCATAGTCGGCTATCACTGTCACAGCCGCTGATATCTACCCCTGCAGCAGTGATCTTCTGGTACTGCGGGGGTTAATATCGCTATAGGATTTTTATTGTAAATGGAAACCACCAGCACATGGGATGCAATGCATCGTTGGTAAGTAGCGTCCCTGGTACTGTTTAAAGAAACAAATTCTTCGTTTTAATATGAAATAAATGACTTTAGCAACAGCTGACTGTTCAGATACCTGCTCGTTCCTCTGCAGGCCCAAGTGACTGCAAGCTTCTGAAGCTCCATGCCTCTGACATTCTCATGATAACTGGGAAAACTCTGAGAGTCCATGCTGATAAAGTGCTGGATGATGTTGCCAGGAGCCAAACCCCACGATTCAGGTAATTGTTTCTGTTGGGTATCGTACCCCATGTCAAGAGTTTGTGGGCATCTGACCATCACACCTGTATGAGTTTATTGAGTATCCCATTCCAAAACTATGGATAAATATACACTATGTTCCCAAAACTTTACACTTGGCACAATGCAGTCAGGCAAGTACTGTTCTCCTGGCAACCCGCCAAACTCAGACACATCCATCAGGTTGTCAGACAGAGCGTGATTGGTCACTCCAGAGAACACGTCTCCACTGCTCTAGAATCCAGTGGCAGCGTGCTTTACACCACGTCATCCGATGATTTGCATTGCACTTGGTGATGTAAGACTTGGATGCAGCTGCCTGGCAATGGAAACCCATTCCATGAAGCTCTCTACACACTGTTGTTGTGTTAATCTGAAGGCCACACAAAGTTTGGAGGTCTTTAGCTATTGGCTGCAGACAGTTGGCGACTTCTGCACACTGTGCGCTTCAGCATGTGCTGACCCCACTCTGTCATTTTACGTGGCCTACTACTTGGTGGCTGAGTTGCTGTTGTTCCCAGTTGCTTCCACTTTGCTATAATACCACTAACAGTTGACCGTGGAATATTTAGTAGCCAGGAAATTTCACAGATGGACTTATTGCACAGGTGGCAACCTATCACGGTACCACGCTTGGAGTCACTGAGCTCCTGAGAGCGACCCATTCTTTCACAAATGTTTGTAGAAGCAACTGCAGAACTCTCTATATCTAAATCTGCATTTCCTGTAAGATGGAGCCACATGGTATAGATCTGATGTAAGCAGACAGATTTTTAACAAATCTGGACATATATGGGGTCAACTCTGAAATGTTTGGGGATCAAACATAGTTTGGGGATCAAGCCAATCTTCTGTGTGAAATGACATAACAGTCATAGTAGATGATAGAAGTGGTTCCATAGAGCAGGGGTCTCCAAACATTATAAACAAAGGGCCAGTTTACTATCCTTTAGACATTAGGGGTGCAAGATTGTGGTCAGTGGGAATAGAAAAATGTCATTCTCCATACACATTCATTGATTTGTTTCCAACAATGCTCCTGCCTTGACTCTTCCCAAGAACCTGCCCATATACTATCTATAGGTAAAGGGCTCTTGGAAGGTGTAGTTCTGGGGAGCATGCCAATAGGAACTGACCTCCTGTGCGTGCAAGAATGCTATAAGCTTGGAACTACAGGAGTAAACAAAAAAATAATGCTGGTCTTGATCTAGAGGGGGAGAGGAAGGTTTGTGGTTAGATTTAGTTAATGCCTGGACACACATGTTAACCTTCTCTAGGGCAGAAGACGTTGCAGTGTGTACAGCCTAGGCCTGGGATCCAAGGGGGCTCCATCGGGACACATACCATAAAGTGCCTGCACTGCAGCACCATTGGTATTTTTAAAACATTAAAGGCAAGGTTTGGTTTATTTTAGGAAATTAGGAAGAAGTCTCATTTGAATTTTTCTATTTACCCCCTTAGGAATGATCCTCCGGGCCCTGCATTATCTGGGGTGACTCAAGAACTGTCTCGCCTTGCAGACTTGCCTCCGGGGTCACTGACCTCCTTGTGTCCCATCAATGATCTTCAGCTGAAGGAGCTGGAGTTGGTGGAGGCAGTCAGTCGGACAAAGAGACTTGAAGGAGCCCTACGAGGATTCACCTCTCCCAACAGCCCCCGATTTACCTCCCAGGTGAGATCACCTTCCATCATTATACAAGAAGTAGAATACTACAGATGTTGTATTCCACATTACATAGACCATGCTGTTATTGTACTTACCTGTGTTCAATTCTGCCTTTTCCTCTTGTAGTATCTACGCCTGGAGCAGAGATCGCAGGTACTGGATGAGCTGGATCGTCTGCGCTTCCTTACCTCTGACCAGTCACTGAGCCTCCTGCCAGAGTACCAGCAGAGAATCAATGTGAGATACGGGGGTCTGGGAGGATTCATGATGAATGCAATGGGGGCACAAATTATTGGAAATCCCTAATTACATGTTCAAGTCTTAGTAATTATTAACACCATACTTTCAAGCTAGTGTTGTGACAAATGCAGTGCCTGACCCCTGCTTTTCTCACTAACTTGTAACAAAGGACAGGTTAATCTCACACCGCGCTGTCACTTGTGTAACAATGCCACTCTCATCTGCACCAAGATGTTCCAGGTCACGGGACTGCAATCTATAGGCCAGCAGCCTGAGAGCGATTGTCACTGTGTTAGGTTAATTAGTAATTAACTCGTTAGGCTACCACCACCCCCTTTTCTACTGAGAGGGGGAACTCATAATCTTAGCAATAACAAATTTGAAAAATAAACGTCTGTAAACACTGTCACCACAGACAGGTATATTCAGAGATTTGTCATATACAGTAGCACTCTTCAAAAGACAGGGATTTTTTCAGTTTGCATTAAAAGGCTTAGGGACAGTTTTAACACTTTTCAAAATAGGGTTTATTAATGAAAAGGTCAAAGTGGTGCAATTAAAATATCTCCAGAAAAAAGATGTTACAAAGAAATAAAGAATAAAAAATAATAAAAAAATAATAATAATAAAAAATAAAGAGGCCAATTGATTGAGCAAAAACCGTACCGTGGCTTTCAAGTCCTGTAAGATGTTCCTAGGTTGATGGTAAAACGAGAGCTTGTCCCCTGGTCCTGTCATTCCTTTTTCTGTGATTTTAAAGGGGTGTTGACAGAGACCATCTGACCAATCATCCGGTTTAAGGGCTGGTGGCTGGGAGGTCACCACGTTTTATGACCCAGTCCAAAATACCGGTTTTATACTAATATTAATATCTTCCATTTTATGTGCAGGTTGTATTCTAGAAACTAGTAGATTATTCAGCATTATATTTTGTATCCAGGGATACCAAACACTGAGTATTTCGGATTAATCTATCACCCAGGGGGGAGGAGACTACTTTCTCCCCTTTTCGTATGTGCTTACATAGTCATGTATAACCTTGATTTGTTTGGTATAATATTTCCCATTTAAATTAATACTTAAAATTAATGTGTCCTGTTCCTGTTGGATTTTATGAATTAGGTGTGGATTTTGTTAAATTGTAGATAAGGCGAAGGTATGAAAGACGTTTTATGGCACACTATGCATTCCTAGAGCTTTAACGGCCTTACACGTCTTGTGTGACAGTCTTGAGTTATCATTGCTTCATGATAGGTCAGAAGGGAAAAGTTTTTCATGGTTCCTGGAAACAGATATCCTGCCAAGCCTAATTAGCTGTCGCCTACAGCTTCCATGTCCTTATTGTGTACAATCATTACATGTGTTATAAAGTCTTTGTAGCAAAGAAGTGCTCATTTGATGCTGTATTTCTGTGCCATTTTTAGCTACCCTGCTAAACTTCCATCTCACTCTGCTGCTGAGATTCATTGTACAACCATCATTCACCTTGTCCATATTTGGTTCCTCTTGTCACGTTAAATACATTTGTGAGGTTTTGAGTGACATGCCTGTAATTCTTGCATCGACTATCTGGTTGCTTTGGAACTCTTTTAGTGGCTCCGTGTTGCTCTTAAAAACTCAATTGTCAAAATATTAATTGGCACTCCTTTTTTTTTTTTTTAATAACTGACACTGTGGATCCCTGGTTTCAAACCTGAGGCCCCTTGCCAATTTTTGTGTAGCCCTTATGGCCCTGACACTAATATGTGTTTCACTATTGCCTGTTATCGAAGTAATTATTAGCATCCTCATCTAATGTCTCCAGTTTATGACTGTCTATTGAAACATGTCCCCAGTCAACTACTCCTATAGTATGTTCACAGTCTCTGAAAGTCCCCTGCCGTATATCAGCAGTCTGACCATCTCTTGTATCATCTCTGCAATCTCTGACCATCTCCTCTAATTTGCCCACAGTCTTTGACCTTCTCTTGTATCAAGTCTGCAGTCTCTGACCATCTCTTTTATCATGTCCGCAGTCTCTGACCATCTCCTGCATTATGTTGATAGTCTCTGACCTTCTCTTGTATCTTGTTCACGGTCTCCGATTATCTTTTTTTTTAGTTTCTGCAGTCTCTGACCATCTCTTGTATTATGTCCTCAATCTCTGACCATCTGCTGTATTATGTCTACAATCTCTGACCATCTCTTTTTATCATTCCAATAGTCTTTATCTATAGTCTGTTTTGTGTCTTCTATCTGTAATAATAAAAATTCACTGAATTTTAGGTGTGGCCGTTTATTGATATTGGGGGATGCCCTCCATATCAAGAAAGTTGACCACCACCACTGTAGATTCTGGTAATTGCCAACCAGTCTAATATAACTCCTCTTTACAGCTGTAATTATAACTGTGATTTATTCCAACCTTTTGGAAAATAATTTTCAATCAATTTCTCATGTTCATATTGGCCATTGGCGTTCGTTTTCATACCTAGAATGTTACAGTGGTTGTTTATGTATATCAAATTGTGCAGGCCATTAAAGAAAAATTAAAGTTTAGTCAAACTTAGGTAAATTTTATAGTGTAGAAAGTTAAAGGATAGTAAATCCTGTGGCCATCTTGGCCTCTCTATTTCAAATTCTTAGCTGGATCTCCAGTCTAATGCATTTCCTCCTCCTCCCTCCGCAGGTCCTGCGCATCCTGCAGTACATAGATTATGGCGGTGCTGTACAGCTAAAGGGCCGGGTGGCCTGTGAGGTCAGCAGTCATGAACTGTTGGTGACGGAACTGGTTCTGGATGGGACTCTGTCTCCTCTTAACCCTGAGGAAATTGCAGCACTACTTTCATGCCTAGTCTTTCAGCACAAGACACAGTGTGAACCAAAGCTAACAGACACTTTGAAGCAGGTAAGGCTGAACAGTTACAAAAATGACATGGCAGCATTTCACAGCATGCAGATTTGCTGTAGACATCTAACCCTTCCTTTAACTTCTTGATCCTTGATTAGCCCATCTAAAAGTAATATTGTAGTTATAGGAGAGCCTAGTGGGACTAATCAGCCCCTGGCCTCTTAATGTATAGCCTGTGGATACTCCCCAACAGTAATACCTTCCCTCTATAATTCCCAACACACAGTATTGGAATTGTGGAAGAGGGTATCTCAATGTTGATAGTTTCCACGTAATATAACACACACACACACATCCAAGACCATGTTGCAAAGTCGTGGGTGCAAAGCTAAATTTTAGACAACAAAATCCTAATTATCAAGAATTCACTCCAGGTGATTCTAATTAGTCATTAAACTGGTGTCCAGCAGACAGTTAATTATAAAAGGGCATCACAAAGCGAAAAGGTGAAGGCTACAAGAAGATCAGCAAAGCTCTACTTCCAGGCCACCTATGGAAGTTAACACCTTGACAGGAGCGTCTTCTGATGAGAAGGATTGACAAAAATCGGCATGCAAGTTTACGGCAGTTAGCGAAAGAAGCAGAAAGTCAAACTAGGGTGATTGTTTCCCGTGACACAATACGGCATACACTGCAGAGGAATGGCATGCATGGGTATCATCCACGAAGGAAGCCTCTCCTGAAGCCAATGCACAAAAAAGTCCACCTAGAATTTGCCAGGGCCCATGCTGAAAAAGAAGACTACTGGGACTCTGTACTCTGGAGTGATGAGACCAAGATAAATGTTTTTGGAACTGATGGCTTCAAAACTGTATGGTGTCGCAAAGGTGAGGAGTACAAAGAAAAATGCATGGAGCCTACAGTGAAACATGATGGTGGCAGTGTCCTTCTGTGGGGCTGCATGGAGTTGCATTTCATTGATGGTATCATGAATTCACAGATGTACTGCTCTATATTGAAAGAGAAGATGTTCCCGTCACTCTGTGCCCTTGGTCGTCGTGCACTTGTCCATCATGACAATGATCCAAAACACACATCTAAGGCCACTGTTGCATTTCTGAAGCAGAACAGGGTGAAAGTGAAAGCATCACTCTCCATCCAGCATCCAGGCTCTAAAAGAGGTCGTTCTTGAAGAATGAAAAAAGATCGATGTTACAATATGTCGCCAACTTGTTCATTCCTAGAAGACTTGGAACTGTCCTTACAAATCATGGAGGTCATACAAAATACTAGATGGAGTGGTTTTTGCTGTGAGGTGGATTCATTTTTGCATCAACTAATATAAGTAACACTAAAGATTCTGTAATCTAAGTTATATTATTAACCTTACTGTCATGTAATGAGCTAAAAAAATGTTCTATAAAACTCAGTTTGACAACATTTTGGAAATTGTTCTTGTGTTCATTGAGATATCAATCAAAATCTCACTTTTCAAGAGGGGTGTACTCAATTATCTCTCTCTCTCCTCTCTCCCTCCTCTCTCCCTCCTCTCTCCCTCCTCTCTCCCTCCTCTCTCCCCTCTCTCCCTCCTCTCTCCCCTCTCTCCCTCCTCTCTCCCCTCTCTCCCTCCTCTCTCCCCTCTCTCCTCTCTCCCTCCTCTCTCCCCTCTCTCCCTCCTCTCTCCTCTCTCTCTCCTCTCTCCTCTCTCCCTCCTCTCTCCCTCCTCTCTCCTCTCTCCCTCCTCTCTCCCTCCTCTCCCTCCTCTCTCCCTCCTCTCTCCCTCCTCTCTCTCCTCTATATATGCGCGATCTAGTTATCCAAGGTTGATGTCAGATGTGGAGAAAACAAACCTCCTTGTTGTTTTTTGTTTTTTTTTTGCCTGAATAGTAATAAGCTGTGTTCTGGGTCCCGGAGTCCAGAAGCTTTTTAGAGCTTTGGGTGTAATAAACCTCCAACCCTAGGTCCACTTCTTACTTGGTAGCCAGACCTTATTAATTAGTCTCAGCTGTGCACAGGGCTTTAGTTATGTGAGCTGACTCGTTGTGGGCTCTCTCCCTTGCTGTTTCTGCTGAAAGAACCTTCTGCTGGGTGAAAATGGCTGACTGCTGACAGAACCCTAAAAAGGTACACATCAGGGGCGGACTGACCATTTGGAAACTCGGGCACTGCCCGGGGTCAGTAGGGGGCCCCATGAGATGCCCCTGGTACCTTTTTCATACGCTTTTTTGAGTTTGGGCAAGAACACAGGGGCCCCATGATCCCCCATTGCCCGGGGGCCCCATGATTTGTCAGTCCGCCCCTGGTACACATGCTACCTTTTTTGGGAAACCAATTAGGGACTACTCTGTTAGCCAGGATTTCCTCTCATCCACTGGTGACAACTGTGACATTTTGGGTTTCTCATCACTTTCTGGACCGCTGACAATGCACCAGGACATATAAAGCAGGGGATCTTCCCAGAGGGAAAAGAGAAAGCAATAAAAACCTGACACGTGTTCTAACCCCTCCCTACTCTATCGAAAAAAATGTTTTAATATAATTTAAAGATGATGCAGTATATGATATTGGGTTTTCTTGCAGGGAGTGAAGAAGGTAAAAGAGCTGGCTGAACGAATTGCTCTGACTCAGCGGGAATGTGGCCTCAAGGAGCCGGTGGAGGACTTTGTGTCCCAGTACAAGTTTGGCCTGACGGAAGTTGTGTACGAATGGGCACGTGGAATGGTAAGAACAGTTTGCTGGGTGGAAAGTATTGATGGATATGATGTGATGACAAGGCTGAGGCCCAAAAATGTATCTTTGTGTTTGTAAAACAGGCTCTCACTATACTGCAGCACTTCAGTATTTTGAACGGCATGAAATTTAACTTTAAATGTATGTAATTCCAGCCATTTGCAGAAATCATGACCCTGACTGACATCCAGGAAGGCCTAATTGTGCGCTGTGTACAGCGACTGGACGAAGCGTGCCGGGATGTACGTTCTGCCGCACGGCTGGTTGGAGATGCTACTCTGTGTGCCAAGATGGAGTCCGCATCACAGCTCATCAAGAGGGATATAGTGTTTGCTGCCAGCCTGTACACACAATGATCTCTCACCATGAGGTATTTGACTAGTTTCCTTTCCCCTTTGATATTATTATGTAGTGCAGTCCTCAGGGACCGTTAACAGGCCACATGCTCCTGTTTTTACAGGACAGCAGCAGGTCTTTATTTACAGTAATGGTACTGTAAAGGGAACCTGTCCAGAAAGGTGTCCCTGGAAAAATCCTCACCGCTCTCACTGTCCTCAATGCCCAACGTTGCTCCTTTTGAAGAAAAAATTTTCCACTGAAATCTGCTAAGAAAGAGATGGATCCAGGAGTGTGTGTTACCTGTGTCCTCTGCTGCATTCAGTGGGTCCCCCTGCCAGCCTCCACATCACTACAGGGCACAGAGGTGGAGGAGAGGACCCAATGAGCACAGCAGAGGACACCGGTATCCAGCACTTCTGGGACTGTCAAGATTCTTTACTAACAAGGCAGCTGTAGCAATTCTGCTGCCACCAAAACAAGTATTACATCAGGAACAGTGCCGGCATGTAAGCAGACAGTTTGTGTTCTATCTTACTTCTGGTTGCTAGCCATGTGGTAGTAGTACAGCTGCCAGATCACTTCTACATGCCGGGGAAGTTTAATAAAATAACACAAACATTTCTGTAGGACCCTAACTACCCCTCACCTCACACATCCCGTTCACGTATATATACTGAAACACACAGCCATCATTCACTGGTAACTTTAGATTGTAAAAGTCTAACTCCTTTCCACCTGCATCCCTTAAAAGTGTTCCTAAACCCACAACAGTTATTTATGTGAAAAAAAAGATACAAATGTCACATGGGTACAGTGTTGCATGACCGCACAATTGTAATTTTAAAGTGTGATAGCGCTGAAAGCTGAAAATTGGTCTGAGCAGAGCAGGAAGGGGGGTAAAAGTGCCCGGTAGGCAAGTGACTAAAGCAATTGAGATCATTTTAGCTGAGCAGCCTATCAGTTTCTGCACTTTTTTATATGTTTTCTGCTTTCCAATCAACTTTTTAATCAAAGTACGCTGTTCTTCTGAACAATGTCTGGAACGACCCATTTTACTCAGATCTCAAATGCACTATACCCAGCATGTACAACATTTGTGCCTTCGTCCTTAAAGTGTTACTAAACCCACAAGTGTAAAATCAGTCTGTATATGCAGTAAAGCGTGCTTGTTATACTCACTGTGGAACCTAAGGGGTTAATCCTCTCCATTGTGTAAAAACGCTGTTTGATCCTGACTTCTCTCATCATCCCCTTCTTCCAGTGCACCCCTCTTATCTCCTGATAAGACATATCGTGTGGAGAAACTGCACATGCTCAGTTTGGTGTGTGTTGCTAGAGAGGTTTTTTTTTTCTTGGGAGAGTGCAAGACATATTGTGCGGAGAAACTGCACATGCTCAGTTTGCTGTGTATTGCTAGAGAGGTTTTTTTCTTGGGAGAGTGCAAGACATATCGTGCTGAGAAACTGCACATGCTCAGTTTGGTGTGTGTTGCTAGAGAGGTTTTTTTCTTTGGAGAGTGCAAGACATATCATGCGGAGAAACTGCACATGCTCAGTTTGGTGTGTATTTCTAGAGAGGTTTTTTTCTTTTTCTTGGGAGAGTGCATGTGATCAGCACAGGGCCAATCAACACTGTTCAGACAGAGATCAGGGGTTCTGCATCCTCCTAGAGCAGAAAGAAAACACCTCCTACAAGCTTTAACCAGTGCTCGGCCGGACACTGATAGAAGTCACAAAACTGCTCTAACTGCTGATGAGAAAAGGTATTCAGCAGTTTATATTTACTAAAATAATTGCATTTCCATGTTCTGTGTACTGTGGGAGACTAGATAGAAAGAATGCAGGGTCCTGGGTATAGTAACACTTTAGCTGGGCTATTACACCCAGGGGAAAGGAAGATCGGCCTAACCATGTGATTGACTGTCACAGTGTTCAAGTTTCTAATCATCAGTACAGACCAAGATGCACGTTTGACAGCTCGGCCTCAGCACAGAAGCCTATGCCACACAGATGCACATGTATGGGCGTTAAAGCCATCATATTTACTGCTGTACATATGGGTCGTGTGGGCGGCAAGAGGTTAAAGTGTCATTGGACAATTTTGGATATCATATAATTCATGGGCAAGCATTGTTTTAAGACTTGACATGTTCAGGAGATATTTATTCAACACAACCTCATCTTTTATACCTTGCCAAAAGAGAAAAAAAAGGGAATCAAATTGTGTTTGTGTGCACAAAAATAAATTTAGGTGCAATTTTTACTGAAATTTGATAAACAGTAGCACAATTATAATGTAACATAAAAAAATGACAGTTTCCACTATTTTATTCTGCAGGGTCTCTGCTTTTAGGAAATACATAACATTTTGAGGGATTTTCACTAATCTACAGTCCTAAAATGTGGATTTTTAACGCGTGCAAAAACAAAATATGGTGCTGGAAGTGAAAGGGCTATTGTACAATGGCCATCCATTTAAAACAACAGTCTTTATTATCTTTGCTTCTCCTTTCAGTACATCAGTAACTATTATTATTATTATACAGGATTTATATAGCGCCAACAGTTTGCTCAGCGCTTTACAATATAACGGGAGACAATACAGCAACAATACAGTTCAATACAAGAGGGATAGGAGGGCCCTGATCCTTGGAGCTTACACTAATATCATGAAATATTGGGGCAGCACAGTGGCTAAATGGTTAGCCCTTCCGCCTGGCAGTACTAGAGTTCTTGGTTCAAATCGAAACCACGGCACCACCTGCCTGGAGTTTGCATGTTCTCCCTGTGCCTACGTAGGTTTCCTCCTGGGCATCCCAGCCTCCTCCCACAGCCCAAAGACATGCTAGTAGGTTAATTGTCTCCTGTCTAAATTGTCCCTAGTATGTGTATGTATGAATGTGAGTTAGGGACCTTAGATTGTACACCCCTTGAGGGTTAGGGACTGATGTGAATGTACAATATATATGTAAAGTGCTGCGTAAATTGACAGCGCTATATAAATACCTGAAATAAAAATAAATTTCCTCATTATATTTTCTTATTTTTTCAGCATGCCAGAAGCTTTCCTTGCCATGAAAGCCATCCACTTATCAGCACGTCAACATCTGAGTCCTGGAAAATGGCTTCCGAGTGGCAAAAATGGCCGCAGAGTTCAAGAGTGCCAAGTTGTAACCTCTATGAGGTCTGCCTCTTGAGAACGAGATTCGGAATCCTTGTCTCAAGCAGAAAACATGAGATTAGCTGTTATTTCAGAGGCCGGGATGAACTGTTTTGGGCCTTTGTTGCTGTAAATTACAGCTCTGCTTATAGAAATAAACCAGTTGTGGACTCTTCTCGTGGTGTGTTTTGTTCGTTGTGGTCTTCCGTGAACTGTCTGTGTTCCACAATCATAGGCTTAATTTATTAAAGGATAAGTTCACCTTTTTGACAAAATAATAAATGCACATTTTTTTGCAAGTAAAAAAATTAGCATTTATTATTTTTGTCTGCGGGAGCCTGGAAAGCATTGCATACGCGATCAGTAGATTGCTGACGCCATGGAGATCTCCTGCAGACCTGTCAGAATATCTGCTTGCTGTACGGGACATATGAGCAAGCAGATATTCTGACAGGAAGCTTCAATGAACTACCACATGGTAGTGCATTGAAAACTACAAGCCCACGCTGCTGGGACTTGTAAGCACTCATTCACAGAACTCGGTGAATGAATGACATGGCCATGTGGGTGGAGTCCAGCACGGCCACGCTATTTTCAAATCTGACAGATAGTATGGGGAAACATCTCCCCGTACTACCCCATATGGAAGAAAAATATATTTGAAATATATTTTAAAAATATTCTTCCCAAATATATTGACGTATATTTGAAATACTACATTTTGGCCTATTCAATATATATATATATATATATATATATATATATAGATAGATAGATATACTGTATGTTGAAAAGTGTTTTTATTACAAAATATATGAAAAATATTTTTTAAAATACATTTTAAAATTTACTGTATGTCTTTAAAAACACAAATCTACATTTTTGGAATGCATTTACAAATATATGTAAAAATATATGTTAAAATGAAAATGTGAAGAATATACTCTGAATAATATATTTAAAAAATATATATTTTAAAAACATTTTCATATATTTTGTAATGTATAAAAAATACATTTCAACATGTATATATATGTGTGTGCGTGTGTGTGTGTATATGTATATATATATATATATATATATATATATATATATATATATATATATATGTGTGTGTGTGTGTATGTGTATATATATGTATGTATATTGCATGTTGAAATGCGGTTTTTATATATTACAAAATATATGAAAAATATTTTTAAAAAATGTTTTAAGTATATTACACTTTTTTCATATATTAAATATATTCTTCAGAGTATATTCTTCACATTTTCATTTTAACATATATTTTTACATATATTTGTAAATGCATTCCAAAAATGTAGATTTGTATTTTTAAAGACATACAGTATATTTGAAAATGTATTTTCAAACATATTTTTCATACATTTTGTAATAAAAAAAAGGTGAAGTTATCCTTCAAAGTAGAAGTGTATTATAAACATTTTTTTTTAAATACAGTTTTCACCTTTTGTTGCATCCTAGGCTGACCATACACTATACAATCTGGTTTACAATCTCCTTTAGATCTACCATAAACAATATAGTACAAGTGGCTGTCTAATTGTACAATCAGGTTGTACAGAGTATGGCCAGCTTTAGAGCTGCTAATCTCATGCAGCCTCTATGCAGCCAATTTCTGCTTACAAGCATTCATACAGCTTCTGCCTGGCATTTCTCAAGACGGGTTTCCTGAAGGTGACAACAGGCAAGCATGCTTGTGTAATGTGCATTGGCCACTTGTAGCCTTCTTTGGGAGAGTGTGTGACAAGGTACAGTTGCAGCAGCACTACCAGCGATGTGGAAACAAACCTTCCTTCCTACTGTAGACAGCATTTGTGGTTTTGTAAGACTTATTTATTACAGGTACTTAGAGTTGTGTGCAAAATAATATCAGTCCAACATCACTAACCAGACCAATCACTGTTTTTGGCATGACATGCATGCTGCTGATTCTGTGTACTTGAATTATTAATTGAAAGAGGCATGTTCAAAGTAATAGCAGTGTGGAGTTCAGTTAGTGAGGTCATTCAGTCTGTGAAACAACAAGTGTCAAAGAGGAGGCCTATATTTAAATTGTTACCAAACCCAGGACCCTGCATTCACTATATCTGGTCTCCCAGGACCCTGCATTCACTATATCTGGTCACACACACAACATGGAAATGCAATTACTTTAGTAAATATCAACTGCTAAATATCTTTTCTCATCAGCAGTTAGAGCAGTCTTGTGGCTTCTATCAGTGTTAAGCAGAGCACTAGCTAAAGCTTGTAGGAGGTGTTTTCATTGTGATCTAGGAGGATGCAGAACCCCCGACCTCTGTCTGGATAGTGCTGATCACATGCACTCTCCCAAGAGAAAACAAAAACCTCTCTAGCAATAGACACCAAACTGAGCATGTGCAGAGTCCACACGATATGTCTTATCATATGTCTGCATATACAGACTGATTTTACTATTGTGGATTTAGTAACACTTTAAGGACGAAGGCAGCAAATGTTGTACATGCTGGGTATAGTACATTTCTCTTTGAAAATCTGAGTAAAATGGGTCGTTCCAGACATTGTTCAGAAGAACAGCGTACCTTGATTAAAAAGTTGATTGGAGAGGGGAAAACATATAAAGAAGTGCAGAAAATGATCGGCTGCTCAGCTAAAATGATCGCAATTGCTTTAGTCACTTGCCTACCGGGCACTTTTACCCCCTTCCTGCCCAGACCAATTTTCAGCTTTCAACGCTGTCACACTTTAAATTACAATTGTGCGGTCATGCAACACTACCCATATGAAATTTTTATCTTTTTTTTCACATAAATAGAGCTTTCTTTTGGTGGTATTTATTCACCACTGGGTGTTTTAATTTTTGGTAAAAACAAACAAAAAAATACCGAAGATTTTGGAAAAAAAGTTTTTCTTTGTTTCTATTATAAAATTTTGCAAACAGGTAATTTTTCTTCTTCACTGATGTGCGTTGATGAGGCTGCACTGATAGGCGGCACTGGTGGGCATTGTTGAGGAGGCACTGATGGGCAGTAACAGGCTTCCCACTAGCAGCACTGATGGGAACTTTTTGGGCTGCACTGATTATCAGTATAGATGTTTCCTTTAACACTTGCTGGCTATTGGCAGTACTTTCCTCATGCTGTGACAGTGTGAGAAAAGTGCTACCAATAACCTGCAAGTGTGTTTACAAAGTGATCAGCTGTGATTGGACACAGCTCATGTGGTACTACTGTAGGCCGCTGTAATTGGCTATTTGTTTTTATCAGCTGTAGCCAAAGGACACAGAGAGATCCAGGGGCGTGGTTCTGGTAGAACATTATATGACGCCATCCCAGAACTGGATGACCACTCTGTAGCCATCATTCAGCTATAGCACGGTCAACAAGTGGTTAAAACACAACCAAAACCAGAAAGACATGGAAGAAAATGGAAAACTACCATCTGAACGGTGTGAAGAATGGCCACCAACCAAGAGATGGTGCTAGGAGATGGGGAGGGGGCGGAGACAAGGGGTGACTCAGAAGGGGGAGTTCCTGCACCTATTCCTAGTTACTCTGACCAAGAAATAATCCACAACAAATGATTGGTTAAACCCGCAAAGGGTTTTTTCACAGCTACTTTTCCTCTATACTGGCTTTTTAAAATTACAAATGCAATCATTTGGGGCCCGTTCACACCAATAGGCACACATGATGCCCCGTATACCCTGTGTGTGATGCATTGTTACAATGTATTGAGTTCAGCCCCTATTGATAAGTGATAATCAACACACCTGGTGTGAATGATCCCTTAGAGCAGTGGTCTCCAAACTGCAGCCCGGGGACCGGATGCTGCCCTTTGGTTGCTTGCTTTTTTTTTTTTTTTTTTTTACCCTGGGTCATGATTACCTCCACTGTTCGCAACAGTGAGGCATAGTTCCTGACACCGAACAAGGGGCACTGTTCCTCATACTAACACCAATGATGAGACACTATTCCTTCCCACTGACACAAGTGATGGAGCACTATTCCTCCCACTGACACCAAAGATGGGGCTCTATTCCTCCCACTGACACCAAAGATGGGGCTCTATTCCTCCCACTGACACCAAAGATGGGGCACTATTCCTCCCACTGACACCAATGATGGGGCACTATTCCTCCCACTGACACCAAAGACGGGGCACTATTCCTCCCCACTGACACCAAAGATGGGGCACTATTCCTCCCACTGACACCAAAGATGGGGCTCTATTCCTCCCACTGACAACAAAGATGGGGCACTATTCCTCCCACTGATACCAATGATGGGGCACTATTCCTCCCACTGACACCAATGATAGGGCACTATTCTTCCCACTGACACCAATGGTGGGGCACTATTCTTCCCACGGACACCAATGGTGGGGCACTATTCTGGTGGGGCACTATTCTTCCCACTGACACCAATGATGGGGCACTATTCTTCCCACTAATACCAATGATGGGTCACAATTCCTGCCATTGACACCAATGATGAGGCACTATTCCTCCCACTGACACCAATGATGGGACACTATTCCTCCCACTGATACCAATGACGGGGTACTATTCCTCCCCCTGACACCAATGATGGGGCAGTATTGATACCAATGATGGGACACTATTTCTTCCACTGACCCCAATGATGGGGCACTATTCCTTCCACTGACACCAATGGTGGGGCACTATTCTTCCCACTGACACCAATGATGGGGCACTATTCTTCCCACTAATACCAATGATGGGTCACGATTCCTTCCATTGACACCAATGATAAGGCACTATTCCTTTCACTGACACCAATGATGGGGGCACTATTCCTCCCACTGACACCAATGATGGGGGCACTATTCTTCCCACTGACACCAATGATGGGGCACTATCCCTCCCACTGACATCAAAGATGGGACACTATTCCTTCTACTAACACCAATGATGAGGCACTATTCCTCCCACTAATACCAATGATGGGGCACTATTCCTCCCACTGACGCCAATGATGAGGCACTATTCCTTCCACTGATACCAATGATGGGGCACTATTCCTCCCACTGACACCAATGATGAGGCACTATTCCTCCCACTGATACCATTGATGGGGCACTATTCCTCCCACTGATACCAATGATGGGGCAGTATTGATACCAACGATGGGGAACTATTCCTTCCACTGACACCAAAAATGGGACACTATTTCTTCCACTGACACCAATGATGGGACACTATTCCTCCCACTGATACCAATGATGCGACACTATTCCTCCCACTGACACCAATGATGGGGCACTATTCCTCCCACTGATACCAATGATGCGACACTATTCCTCCCACTGATACCAATGATGGGACACTATTCCTTCCACTGACACCAATGATGGGGCACTATTCCTCCCACTGATACCAATGATGGGACACTATTCCTCCCACTGATACCAATGATGGGGCACTATTCCTCCCACTGACACCAATGATGGGGCACTATTCCTCCCACTGACACCAATGGTGGGGCACTATTCTTCCCACTGACACCAATGATGGGGCACTATTCTTCCTACTAATACCAATGATGGGGCACTATTCCTTCCACTGACACCAATGATGGGACACTATTCCTCCCACTGATACCAATGATGGGGCACTATTCCTCCCACTGACACCAATGATGGGGCACTATTCCTCCCACTGATACCAATGATGGGACACTATTCCTCCCACTGATACCAATGATGCGACACTATTCCTACCACTGACACCAATGATGGGACACTATTCCTTCCACTGATACCAATGATGGGGCACTATTCCTCCCACTGACACCAATGATGGGGCACTATTCCTCCCACTGACACCAATGGTGGGGCACTATTCTTCCCACTGACACCAATGATGGGGCACTATTCTTCCTACTAATACCAATGATGGGTCACAATTCCTTCCATTGACACCAATGATGAGGCACTATTCCTTCCACTGACACCAATGATGGGACACTATTCCTCCCACTGATACCAATGATGGGGTACTATTCCTCCCCCTGACACCAATGATGGGGCAGTATTGATACCAATGATGGGACACTATTTCTTCCACTGACACCAATGATGGGGCACTATTCCTTCCACTGACACCAATGGTGGGGCACTATTCTTCCCACTGACACCAATGATGGGGCACTATTCTTCCCACTAATACCAATGATGGGTCACGATTCCTTCCATTGACACCAATGATAAGGCACTATTCCTTTCACTGACACCAATGATGGGGGCACTATTCCTCCCACTGACACCAATGATGGGGGCACTATTCTTCCCACTGACACCAATGATGGGGCACTATCCCTCCCACTGACACCAAAGATGGGGTACTATTCCTTCTACTGACATCAAAGATGGGACACTATTCCTTCTACTAACACCAATGATGAGGCACTATTCCTCCCACTAATACCAATTATGGGGCACTATTCCTCCCACTGACACCAATGATGGGACACTATTCCTCCCACTGACACCAATGATGAGGCACTATTCCTTCCACTGATACCAATGATGGGGCACTATTCCTCCCACTGACACCAATGATGGGGCACTATTCCTCCCACTGACACCAATGATGGGGCACTATTCCTCCCACTGATACCAATGATGGGGCAGTATTGATACCAACGATGGGGCACTATTCCTTCCACTGACACCAAAAATGGGACACTATTTCTTCCACTGATACCAATGATGGGGCACTATTCCTCCCACTGATACCAATGATGCGACACTATTCCTCCCACTGACACCAATGATGGGGCACTATTCCTCCCACTGACACCAATGATGGGACACTATTCCTTCCACTGATACCAATGATGGGGCACTATTCCTCCCACTGACACCAATGATGGGGCACTATTCTTCCCGCTCACACTCATGATGGCGCGCTATTCGTCCCACTGACACCAATGATAGGGCACTATTCTTCCCGCTCACACCCATGATGGGGTGCTATTCGTCCCACTGACACCAATGATGGGGCACTATTTTTCCCGCTCACACCCATGATGGGGTGCTATTCGTCCCACTGACACCAATGATAGGGTACTATTAGTCCCACTGACACCAATGATGGGGCACAGTGGTCAGGTGCATTGCTTTGGCCAATCACAATGACCTGCGCAGTGCATTGTGGGGCACGGCGGGCTTGCCTGCTGAGTGCCCTTACCGTTCCTATGGCAGACAGTACTGCTCGGAAACCATACAACTGAACAGGGTGGCAATGCATGCAGTTATGGCACAGCAGGATCGGCTTTTTGGCGGGCAAAACATGCAGTGAGGAGGCTTTTCAGAGGGGGTTTAATAGGGTGCCGCCTTACCACCTGCCAAACACCCTCTGAAAAGTGACCCACCATAGATGGCTGTTCAGAGGGTGATGCCAGTGTGAACAAGCCCCTGGGTCCCAGATAGCCCCCATTGGGCTCCACCATCACTCCTCTTGCACAGAAAGAATGAAGCCAAGCTGTCAGTCACAATCCTCTGTCCTTCCTAGGCTAGGATTTACACACTCCACGCCGTTCTATTGGCAGCACTTTATTTGTGATATCTGTCCTTCTCTACTACATCATAACACCTGGCCCAAGAAGCAGAAGAAACGGCTGTGGGCGCTCTAAGTGATGTCACCGCAACCGCGGCTTCTGATTGGACGGAGCTCTCTATGTGTGGCGGAAGCGCAGGTAGAGGCGAGGCCAGTCCGACATGTGTGGCGGAAGAATACGCTCGAGGGATTGTGATTGGTCATCGTGATTTGGGTACATTCTGTTGGTTGGTAAAAAGCGGACTATGTGTGTGGGTGACGTATAAAGAGCGCGACCGGCATTCCAATCAGGTAAACATTGCTGAAAGTTGTCCTGTGCACAGATTATCATTAAGGGAACGGAGGGGGTCAGCTATAGATGTGTTCATGAACTCTGAGTCTCCTATGATGTGTGTAGGTGCAGGCAGGTGGTGGGTCATGCATAGGCTTTTAATGATGAAGATCTGCTGTTGTCAGGGGTAACCACAGACGAAGATCCATGTTCCAGGGCCACAAACACTATACATTTTTAAACCTGATTCCAGGCATGTTCTTCTTACATTGTCTGGCAGCAAAAGGGTGGGCTTTAACGCCTACATGCCGCACACGTGTGTTGCTGGGCACTCCATGGGTCTGTGCTGAGAGCGTGCTCACTGCACATTCCCATCACACAGACCGAGCTGTCGAAGATTGCTCTCAGACCAGACTAATGATTGGTAGCTGGTGAGATCAGCTCCTGATCGTGTGACTTCTATGACAGCCAATCACAGTAGTCACACGATCGCTGATCTTTCCCTTCCCCCTGTTGTTCAGAACTTTTTAAAGGGACTCTGGGGCAGGTGGGAAGGGGTTAAAGAAGCAATAACCAGTTCAAGTCTGGATACTTTCACTTTGCCCAATTCCAGTCCAGGCCAGTTTTCAGCACTGATGTACTTTGAGTGACAATTGCGCAGTCATGCAACGCTGTAACCAAATTAAATGTTTGCCATTTTTTTTCGAGACAGAGCTTTCTTTTGGTGGTATTTGATCACACTGGGTTTTTTTATTTGTTTTGCTATATAAATTAAATAATACTAAAAATTAAAAAAAAAATTTTTGCTTCGGTTTTCTTTTAACATTTTACAAATAAATCATCTTTCTTCATAAATTTAGGCCAAAATGTATTCTTCTACATTTTTGTGGGTAAAAATAATCCAAAACCGTGTATAATATTTAGTCTGTGTGTTCCAATGGGCCATGGAGGCGTTCAGGACGCTGGAATGGGCCGTGGGGGTGATCAGGACGCTGGAATGGGCTGTAGGGGCGATCAGGATGCTGGAATGGGCCGTGGAGCCAATCAGGACACTGGTATGGGCCGTGGAGGCGATCAGGACTCTGGAATGGGCCGTGGAGGCGATCAGGACTCTGGAATGGGCCGTGGTTGCGATCAGGACGCTGGAATGGGCCGTGGTTGCGATCAGGACGCTGGAATGGGCCGTGGTGGTGATCAGGACACTGGAATAGGCCGTGGGGGCGATCAGGACGCTGGAATGGGCCGTGGGGGCGATCAGGACGCTGGAATGGGCCGTGGGGGCGATCAGGACGCTGGAATGGGCCGTGGGGGCGATCAGGACGCTGGAATGGGCCGTGGGGGCGATCAGGACGCTGGAATGGGCCATGGGGGGCGATCAGGACGCTGGAATGGGCCGTGGAGGCGATCAGGACGCTGGAATGGGCCGTGGGGTCGATCAGGACGCTGGAATGGGCCGTGGGGTCGATCAGGACGCTGGAATGGGCCGTGGGGTCGATCAGGACGCTGGAATGGGCCGTGGAGGCGATCAGGACGCTGGAATGGGCCGTGGAGGCGATCAGGACGCTGGAATGGGCCGTGGAGGCGATCAGGACGCTAAAATGGGCCGTGGAGGCGATCAGGACGCTGGTATGGCAGTGATCAGGGCTCTGGTATGGTGGTGATCAGGACGCTGGTAAGGCATATGGCGATAATCATGGCTCTGGTATGGCGGTGATCAGCACATTAAGTAATCCCTCTAAGGCCAGTCCTATTCTGCTCTGCCTATGCAAATGCTACTGTGGACACAATGCCAATATAGAGGAAAAGACAGCTGAAACTCCCTTTGCGCATTCGCTGGAGTAACGACATTGCGGCTCGGCCAATTATATGGCTGCAACTCGTTAACCCGAAAAAAAAGACGGGGTGAAGATGGGAGCCGTGACAACCCTCTGCTGGAGGGCTTCGTTTTCAGGTAAGTTTTACACGTTATGCTCTTGACTTGCAGAGAGAAGATATTTTAGAATTTTTTAGGGGCGTTTTACTACCATCTTAAGTACAATGTCATTGGATGACTTACAAGGTCTTTGCCCACCTTCTCTTTCTCTCTCAGGTATCTACCACCTGTCATCATGGTTTTGCTGCCAGCCAGCTTGACGGAGGAAGAGGAGTCTCTGCAGCGGAAATATGCCAAACTGAAAAAGAAGGTTCGTTAAATCTAAAGAAGAAAAGTCTCTGGATATATTGATAGCATAATGTAATATTTTCCAAAGTGTTCACTGATAGTGCTAACAGATTCAGCCACTAAAAACTGGGATATCTGTTTTCGGTTGATGCTGGAACATGAAACAGTAACTTCTCCGTGTCTGGGGAAACCTGCACATGTACAGTAACAACTTTGTCATTTGGATTTTTATTCCTCATGCGATCATTTGTGTGTGTCTTTTTATTTTTTCCAGTAGACACATTACTGAGGCTGGCCATACATAGTTCAAATTTCAGCCAATTCCTGTGAATCAGCTGAAATCCAAACAATGGGTGGCCCTACCAACACCATCCATCTCAACAAACTTCAACATAGTAAACCAGGGAGCCAGGCAGAAAAAAGTTGGCTGAACAGTGACTGCAGTAAATCGGTTGCAGTCAATGTTAAAATATTCCAATAGCTACAGGGGCAGCGGCTCTCAGAATAAAATAGCTGGCAGTGAGATGGGAGATTCCTCTATCTACCCTGTTCATGGGGCAATCTATGGGCAATCAGCCCTTGCCCGGACAAGAGAAATCTCTACATATCTTGCCTGCTTCAGCTTGTTTCTTGGGGGTATATATATATGTATATATATATACCCCCAAAAAACAAGCTGAAGCAGGCAAGATATGTAGAGATTTCTCTTGTTCGGAAGGGTGTCCACCTTTGGCCTTATAGTGTGTTCTGGGCATTTAATACTGAAATTTTATAGATCGGCAATGCCTATCCTATTGATTAGTGGTTCTAAATTAATCATAACTACTGCTGTAGGGAACAGACACAAAAAGATACACTCAGCATCTTTCCAAAGAACTGTTCTATTTTTTCAACGCATTTGAAGTTTTTTATACACATGATTACATAGGTATCACATTAATATTACAATTTTTTTTTAATTTATTTATTTCAGGTACTTATATAGCGCTGTGAATTTATGCAGAGCTTTACACATATATATTGAACATTCACATCAGTCCCTAACCCTCAAGGGGTGTACAATCTAAGGTCCCTAACTCACATTCATATATACACATATTAGGGCCAATTTAGACAGGATCCAATTAGCATGTCTTTGGAGTGTGGGAGGAAACCCACGCAAGCACAGGGAGAACATGCAAACTCCATGCAGGAGGCGCCATGGTCAGGAATCGAAACCCATGACCCATTTTCTGCAAGGCAGACGTGCTAACCACTAAGCCACTGTGCCATTACTTTTATGGTAACAAGGGGCGTTACAAAGGCAGGCTCATTTCTAATCAGGACTTGAAGGAATGCAAACGTAATGAAAACATTATTGGTGCCGTGTGCACAAGGAGTGCCGTGTTCAATACGTAGGCAAAGCATACAAAGTAGAATACAATTTTATACAGAATTTACAAATTTTCTCTACATAGTGTATCTGAAGTTAGAATTACATTTGCATTTTGGAATCATTATTGGCAAGTATCATTCATTGCATCGGTTAGAATCTGTCCATTAGTACTAATATGTGTCATTTTCTATTACAGAAAAAAGCACTGCTTGCCCTGAAGAAACAGACATCCACTAATCAGACAAGCCAGGCTGGGATCAAAAGATGTGAGTTGTTATATACAGTTTAAAAAAATCAGTTGTGCATTCCAGAGAGGAACACTTTGGCTGCTTGAGCAGTCATTCATTCCAATAACCAGAATAAATTATTGTTCTGGCCAGTGGAATGAATGAACGCCCCAAACACCTTTGTAATATGTGGGTTTTTCCTCCTGAAGCAAAGGCATCCAAGGGAGTAAAAAAAAAAAAAAAAATAGTTCTGTGTGCATGAGGCCTAAATCTTTACAATTCCTAATTTCCTGCTTCTCTTCCCTAGCTATGTCTGACCAGCCAGCAGTGGATACGGCCACAGCTACAGAACAGGCAAAGATGCTGGTGAAGACTGGAGCTATTAGTGCTATCAAGTCTGGGACCAAAAACAGTGGATTCAAGCGTTCCCGGACTCTGGAGGGCAAACTTAAGGTCAAAACTATAAGAACATTAATCTCTAACAGATACTCCACCTGTGTGTTTTTTTCTCTTGGTGCAACCTCCAGGAGATGCTGAATATAGTGTGCATTGAGATGACTTCCAAACTACTGCTGCAGTGAATCTGTGTAAACGTTCAAATGGCATTTATATTTCCTGCAGCTGCTGTGACCGAGCTGTTAGAATCAGTCACAGTCAGGGTGGTAGTCCGTATCACTGTTGCTACTGTCAGTGAACATTGATCCATTGATATCTGTAGATCTAAAAAAAAAAATCCTTCTTTTTTTTGTTTCACTGAAGAATAATACAGATGATTTCATGTTTATAAATTTTACTAAATTTGAATGCAGGATCAATAAAACTGATCATGACAATGCAACTAGATCATTTGTTGGCATTGCTTTACAAAAACTGGAGCAGTAAAGCTTTGTTTATTTATTGTTAATGTTAAAAAAAAAAAAAAAAGAATGAATATATATATACATTGCATGTCTGCTGACTTTAATGCTACAGAACATAGATTGTGAGTGGAGAGGGCTCTGTAGTTTGGAGATTCCGAAGTGTCTTGGGCAGGACGGACTCTCCAACCCAGTGTCTGGGTGTTGTGGATAACCAGCAGGATTTGTGCCCAGGTGCACACAGCCCTATTACAATGAGCTGGTGAAAGCAGTAGGTGGTGGAAGTGGAAGTTGGAGTTGCTTGAAGACAGAACCCTGTCAGGACAGTTGTGAGTTCCTAGAGGAGACTGTGAGGGGGATTCTGGGCCCAAGGGCTGGGAAAGTCTGGACAGCTCTGAGAGTCTGGGGACTGAGGAAGCTATGGAGGCCAGTGAGTCCAGGGGGCCTGAAGACTCTGGGAAAACCCTGTTAAGAGGCCTTGTGGGTTCTGCCACCTATGTCGGAGAGAGAGCCTGAATAGCAAGTGGTCTTGGAGACCAGAACAAGCAGAGCTACTGCTGACCTGAGAGCCAGGTGAATTGGTATTATTTTTCATTTATACAGTTCATGCATTGTGCGTGATCACACAAGAATTTCCGATAACGGTGAGTGACTCTCCTTCTATAGGTGAATTGCCTCCTCACCTCCACTCTGCGGCCCTCTGGGCCAACACGCCTTCAAGATCACTCTGATATTACTCCAATACTGTCAGATAAGCTCCTCCAGATCTGCCATCATATGGGGATGATACACCAGATGTCCTAGCTCCTGATCTCTACTGAATGTACCACTCGTCCAGATCGAGTAAATATAAGAAAATACTCTGATAGTGTAGTATGCCAAAGTATAATGCTTTTATTAATTAGAGCAGAAAAATGGCACTTACATTGCTTTCCTCAATTCTCCCCACAAGCATGGGTGTACTGCATGGGTGAAAGTGCATATTTCCTAGGTGGACCAAGATGGCGGATGAACCGGAAGTACGTCACCGCTGTTAGGGTACTGCGTCCTGATGAAGTCACGCGAGCGGTGACGTAACGCGTAGATACGCAAGGTCGTATTTTCTTATATTTACTCGATTTGGACGAGTGGTACATTCAGCAGAGATCAGGAGCTAGGACATCTGGTGTATCATCCCCATATGATGGCAGATCTGGAGGAGCTTATCTGACATTATTGGAGTAAGATCAGAGTGATCTTGAAGGCATGTTGGCCCAGAGGGCCGCAGGGTGGAGGTGAGGAGGCAATTCACCTATAGAAGGAGAGTCACTCACCGTTATCGGAAATTCTTGTGTGATCACGCACAATGCATGAACTGTATATATTGAACACCATCACTTATTTATGAACTGCTTTTACCCACTTGATTGATTTTACTCACTGATCACTATATTGAGTGGGAGTGAAGGGGGCATATTTATTGTTAACAGTCACCTATATGTTTATTATTAGTGCTCTGGCTATTTTTAGTACTATTGTGTGTCAATTTTAAAAACTTTTTTACTTGTCCATATGATATTGGTTTGTTATTGAGCGCTGCACTACTTGGTTTATGTTTTGTCCTTTCACTGTATGGTATCAGTTTGAGTGTTAGCTGCTTATAACGATAGGTACTCCATTAAGCGCAGGAGGATTTTTCTAGATTCATTTTTCATTTATACTTCCTGAATGAAGCTGAAACCCCTGCGTGGGAATCCTGGATGGACTTTTGGGTACTCCCCTTTAATAAAAGTGGGCTACCAGGCCCTTAACTATATAGCCTGTTCGATGTGGACTCACTGTACAAAAATTGCATCTACCACCGAGCTACACATTCCCCATATAACTAATATATATATATATATATATATATATATATATATATATATATATATATATATATATATATATATATATATATGAAATTTAATATCATTTTAATGTATTTTCAATAAAAAAAAAAACTTTTTTGCTACTAGTAGATACCAACTCAGGGTACCTGCCATGACTGTAGAGTGACTGAATAAGCACTATGATGGCATCAGTCCATAACTGTCTTTCAATGGGGAAGGAGAGAATACTTTAACATGTATACACAAAAAAAGTTGCCCCCTCCCTTTAGGGTACTGTTGGCCAATGCTAACATGCACTACATGTTTGCTTCCTCTGCAGAGATGCAGGAAGGTTTTTTGCACGGTGGCTCACTTAAGTGTTAGTTTAATCTGCCAATATTTTGGCTTCCCTCTGTTAGCTTTCTATTGCTGTCTGTATCCCTGACAAAGGAGACTGGTTCTCGGTGCTGTGCTTCTGTTTAGGTATCGGCTATCCAGAAGATATAACTTTTGATTCTCTTCTTCTTGTTTTTAGGACCCTGATAAAGGCCCAGCTCCAACTTTCCAGCCCTTCCAACGAAGTGTCTCCACTGAGGAGGAGCAAGCCGAGGTAACACACCAGTCAGATATTATCTTTGCACATCCTTCACTTAAGGGTGAACACAGGCGTTCTGTATGTTGGTTTTTCATCTGTCCGTTTACAGATGAAAAACGGACACCCATGTATTTCTATGGACTAGTGGAGGTAAATGGTGATCATCTGTTTATATCCGTTAATGTCTGCATCCGTTTTTTTGAAAGGAAGAGATCCCTATTTTTCTTCCGTTTTTTTTTTTTTAAAAAGGGAAAGGACAAAAAAAACGGATGTAAACGGACATACGGTCTGGTTTTTGTTTTCATCTTTTTTTGCATTGGTACAGGATGTAAAAAACTGATGTAAACTGATCTGTTTTTTTCTTTGAAAAAACGTGATTGAACTGATGAAAATAAACAGAATGCCCATGTGAAAGGACCCAAAAGGTGATGGCTGGGGTGTGGTTGCAGCAGAAAACCTATTTGCTATCTCCGTTTTTTATTTCTGTTATTAATTTAAAAAAAAAAAAAAGAAGTTATTCATTTATACTTCTTTTTCTCCATCCAGGCCTCACGACGTACCCAGAGGAAGTCACTTTACGAGAGGTGAGGCCGTTTTATGACTTGTCTTATATTGCTATGCCACTTGTTTCATTACTGCTTGTGTATTCCATTTATCTGTATCTTGTTCAGCTATAGTTGTTTTAAATACCAAATAGCCAAAATGAAAATGTTTAGGCTGGAGTTGAACTTTACAATCTTTTAGTTAAAGATGTGTTTGCGATCAGTTTATTGTAATTGATCTCATCAGGTTTGTTAAAGGAGCCTTTGAGGGTGGGAAACATCATCTTGTTTTTGAAGGTTCATGCTCTGGGGGTTCTATTTTGATCAGCACTGTTTGGTAGGCCTCTGACCTGCACAGGGACGGACTGACCATTTGGAAACTCGGGCACTGCCCGAGGGCCCGGGGTCAGTAGGGGGCCCCATGAGATGCCCCTGGTACCTTTTTTTTCATAGGCTTTTTTGAGTTTGGGCAAGGACACAAGGGCCCCATGATCCCCTATTGCCCAGGGGCCCCATGATTTGTCAGTCCACCCCTGGACCTGCAACTAGTATGTGCATATCAAGTGTCTAGATCAGTGACTTAGTAAGTAGCTTAAATGCTAAGTTCACCTTTTAGGAGCATAATACACCAATTTTTAGGGTGTAGTCCTCAATGGACTGCAAAGGCGATGGTGAGCTCTATTGTAGTTCACTGATTCTTTCTGCTGTTCAGTGACTGCCTGCCAGTATTGGGCAGACAGCTGACTGAGAGTTTGCAGGATTCTAGCTTTGCACCTGTGATCTTCTGAAAGCAAGTGCAATGCTTTTCAGTCTGCAGTGTTAAAAAATAATAAATGCACCTTTTTATTTATTTATTTACCTGCAATAATATGTACATTCATTTTATTTATTTATTTATTTATTTATTTGAAAGCTGAACTTATCCTTTTAAACCCCACTTCCTGTCTGGATAGAAAGTAATGTGAAAACTCTTCAGGGGAACACAGGCTGATAGAAAATACTACACATTTAGTAAAATGGGAAAGTATGTGAGGTTATTTTTACTGTCTGTCTTCTTGTCCCAGTGACAACCACTTCCCTCATATTCTGTTACGGACTAGAAGCACAGTGAAATTTATAAAACGTGGCCATGGTCAGCAACAAAAAAAAAAAAAGTGGCAGAAGTATGGTGTATATACTCTTTATGCGTCTGTCAGAAATTAAAAGGTTTTGGCTGGAGATTGGTTTCAAGCAGTTATGAGGTTGACAGAGCTGTAGTTTGCAACTTTAAAAAAGGAGTTTGAAATGGCATTTCCCATTTACTGTACCTATGCTGAGAAGTTCCTTTTAATGCATTAAAAGTTTTATTTCTGTGTGTGGTCATGTGTATGCTGTGGCAGCATTTTTTGCCAGCTACATATTTAGGCTCTGATTCCTGCTATCAATTTTCCTCTCTCAGCTTTGTCAGCTCCAGCGACCGAATGCGAGACCCCGAAAGGGAGCTGGAGGATCGAGAGAGTGACAGAGACTCTCGACGTGCAGAAAGAGAGTCGTATGATAGAGAGCGAGACCGCGGCAGAGATCGGGAGCGTGATAGAGAAAGGGATCGGGAGAGAGACCGCAGCGATAGGGATCGAGAGAGAGAGCGGGATCGAGACAGAGACTTCTATAGAAGTGAGTAAAATAAATACACTGGCTGCTTGTGATTGCTTAAAAGGCAGACTTACTGATTTCATGCTTTCTATCTGTAGTTTTATTGTATGTCTCTTCAACTTTATTTATTTATTTTCCCAATCATGTAACCACTGTCATAGTCAAGGTGGTCACATGATTGTCAATCCTTCCCACCCCTTGAGTGTTCAGAATGGGCACTGGATGTCCTCGGGTACAGCTTTCTCTCCAGCAAGAAGAAAAGTGAGCAGCACAGTCTCTTTTCAATCAGAGGCAGCAGTGCCTTCAGTGTTTGCGCACTAGAGATATACCATTATTTTAAATAGTTTGCGTGAGCCAAGCTGGCCCAAAAATAAAAATGGATCTATAATTGCAGGTTTTACCGAAATGAAGACAAAACTATAGGCCTGGGCTTGAAAGTCTTCAGATCCCATCTATGGAAGGCATATCAGTTCCAGCATGCTGAGAATTGTAGTTCCTGTACAGCTGACATACAGCAAGCTGCATGTGCCTACATTATTCATACCTGCATCTCCTTCAATATTTTGTAGGGTCGGATTCTTTCTCGGACCGCCGGGGTCCCAGAAAAGGGAACACTGTATATGTTCATGGTGTCGGAATGAAGAAGCAGATGCTTATGGACGCCTTCTCTAAATTTGGGAAAATTATCGACCTCGCCATGGACGATCAACGAAAGTGAGAAGATGCAAGGGAAAAATTTAGGAGGGGTGTAGCCATAACTAATACAAATAAATGTAATGGTTGTAATCTTGTACACAGGTGTGCCTTTGTTACATTTGACAAGATGGAATCAGCAGATCAGGCCATACAAGAGGTAAGAGCTGGCCAAGATTTTGATTTGTCATTTGATGCCTCTTTATTTGATTTTGAGGATCCCTTGATTTTAGGTCCATCTATTGCAGCCATCATGGAGGGGGCTTCATTGTCTCCTTTTTTTTTTTTTCTGATTTGTGTAAGGGCCAATTCCCATATCTGTACTTGTGCTTGCTTTGTACAACTAAGGCTTAATGCGCAAGGATGGTTTGGCACGTCGGCATCAGACTCTGACATTTTTGGGTTTTCTAGGAGGCACTGTTGCAGAGTTCAGCCCTGCCAACAGCAGCCTGTCAAAATCTATGGCAGGCTGAAGTACACAATGGCAGGGCAGTGTACCGAAAAGAATTCCTGCTTTTGGGGCACGTCATTGAATGCATATAGCCCTAAATGCATGTACTGCTCAGTACAGCTTCCATCTGCTGTGTGTTTCAGCCTGTTCTAGATTTTAACCGGTCTGGCAATGGGAATGGATAATGAAGCTGCCCTGACCAAACACTTCAGGATTTGACACCGACAGTCCAGGCGCCCGTGTGCAGGAGGCCTAATGCTCCATGTAACATTCATATAAGCAGTATTCATAACACAGATTAAGGACCAAATTCACCCAGGTGGATGGAAGGTTGACAAGGGGTGATTGTGTATTGTTAAAGTTATGAACAAATATGTATTCCAGCCATCCCACTGAGTTTGAAGAGGTCAGGACCTATAAACTGTAGAATTGGGTGCAGGGGCGGACTGACAACACATGGGGCCCCCGGGCAAAAGGGGATCATGGGGCCCCTGTGCCCTTGCCCAAACTCAAAAAAGCCTATGAAAAAGGTACCAGGGGCATCTCATGGGGCCCCCTACTGACCCCGGGCCCTCGGGCAGTGCCCGAGTTTCCAAATGGTCAGTCCGCCCCTGATTGGGTGGTACGATTTTTACCCTATAAATACCCTATACGTTATGAAAATGCATATGTAGAGATACATTCGTGGAAGGATGCCCTATCTTTATTTGTATTATCATTTATGGGACTTTTTTCAAAAGCGCAACAATATTTCTAGAAAAAAAATTTAGACCCTGAAATTCCTAAAGACTGGTGCAGACAGATTTTGCGAAAGCGTCCTGCAATCTAAAAGTGGTGCAGCATGCGCCAAATTCATGTACCTGTCTACAACTTGTAACTGAATTTGGCACATGCTTTGCCACTTTTTAGAGTGCTTATGAGACACTTCTGCAGAATCTGTCTGAGCCAGTTTCTCTCTATACGCCTAACGAGAGTTGGTCTTATTTAGCTCTGCTTTCATAGGATATGAACGTACGGTATGTGGTTTGTTTTTTTTTTACATTTGGCACATTCATTTGCCACCGTGTAAATTGGTGCATTTTAGAACTACCTGAATTTGGTGCATGAGTTGCAATCAGAACCAAAAGTGTTGCAAATGCTTCATGAATCTGGCGCAATACAATAACAAGTGGGACTAACGGCAGAAAAGCGTCACAGCTGCTTTTTTGAATTCCTCTCAGAAAGTTTAATTCTCATACAAAGATTTTTATTCTGATAGTTAAAATTGATCACTTTGAATTAAAGTGTGTAATTCCTAACCTTGTAAAACAGCGCATACAGTTTTAAAATAGAAATTGAAAGTAAAACATTTGTGTATAGATATAAAAACATTATAAATACATTTTTTCCTTTTTTTTTTTGTAAGTGATCACATACCCTCTGTTCTCAGCTGCATAGAAAGGTGAGGGAGGAGAAACCTCAGGACCCTGATTTTTCCCAGCGAATGGCTATGCCGAGAGTCAGGACAAGTATGATCATTGGAGGAGAGCAGGCTGAGTTCCTAGCCCAGCAATGGTTTTGCACAGGGCAGCCCTGATCCTCCTCTTCTGGGGATCCCTGCCAGCGCTTCTGGCTCCTCCCCCTTTCTGAGTGCCCCCATAAGCCATCAGACCACAGGACGTGGTTCCAGTAATCCGTGTCCTTAGTCTGCTTGTCTTCAGCAAACTGTTTGCGGGCTTTCTTGTGCATCATCTTTAGAAGAGGCTTCCTTTCGGGACGACAGCCATGCAGACCAGTTTGATGCAGTGTGCGGTGTATGGTCTGAGCACTGACAGGCTGACCCCTCACCCCTTCAACCTCTGCAGCAATGTTGGCACCACTCATACGTCTATTTCCAAAGATAACCTCTGGATAGGACACTGAGCACGCGCACTCAACCTCTTTGGTGGACCATGGCGAGGCCTGTTCTGAGTGGAACCTGTCCTTCTAAACTGCTGTATGGTCTTGACCACCGTGCTTTCAGGGTCTTGGCAATCTTCTTATAGCATAGGCCATCTTTATGTAGAGCAACAATTCTTTTTTTCAGATCCTCAAAGAGTTCTTTGACATGAGGTGCCATGTTGAACTTCCAGTGACCAGTATGAGAGAGTGAGAGCGATAACAGCAAATTTAACACACCTGCTCCCCATTCACACCTGAGACCTTGTAACACTAACGAGTCACATGACACCGGGGAGGGAAAATGGCTAATTGGGCCCAAGTCTCCTCACTGTGCGTGCAGATGCAATCACACCTGCATGCTGCCATTCCTGAGCAAGCTCTACACTGGTGGTTCCCCGAACCAGCAGCTGAATTTACTTTAGGAGATGGTCCTGGCGTTTGCTGGACTTTCTTGGGTTCCCTGAAGCCTTCTTTACAACAATTGAACCTCTCTCCTTGAAGTTCTTGATGACCTGATAAATGGTTTATTTAGGTACAATCTTAGCAGCAGCAATATCCTTCCTTCTGAATCCCTTTTTGTGCAAAGCAATGATGACTGCACGTGTTTCCTTGCAGGTAACCATGGTTAACAGAGGAAGAACAATGATTTCCAACACCACCCTCCTTTTTTTAAAGCTTACAGTCTGTTATTCTAACTCAGTCAGCATGACAGAGTGATTTCCAGCCTTGTCCTTGTCAACATGGACACCTGTGTCTGTATACCAGTAAATGCCCCCACATTTTTTTTGGTTTTGGAGATATTAAAACATTTAGGGATGTTGTACACTAAATTGCAATCCTAAGTTTAAATACATGAAAATAAAGTAAATATAAACCCAATAGCTAACATTTCATTTAAAGTGGAAGTTTCTAAACCAACTCTCAGCCACATTCTAATGCAGGCCATAGACGGGTCGAAATCGGCCGAAAAAAAAATCATCCGATTTTCGCACCGTTAGTGGGTTAATTGGTCGGCCGTTTTTCATTGTTTTGGCACATTTTTTTTTTTATCGGTAAAGTTGGAAAAAAATCGGCTGATTTTGCCGATCTGCCAATTTTCCCGGCAATGATGGGCAAATCCGCCGATCGTTTTACAGATTAAAAAATCATGAGCCATGACCTGAAAGAGAAGAATTCCAGTCCACTATTATATTTGACATGAAAAAGTATTGCGGTTGCAACAATGTATCTATTTGTATCCGAATAAAACCATCTGTATCCGAAATGGATACAAATAGATACATTGTTTCAACCGCAATACTTTTTCATGTCAAATATAATAGCGGAGCTCTCTGCAAGGGACAGAAGTAATTAAATGCCAGCCATAGACGGGACAAATATTGTCCGGTTTTTTTTTTGTTTTTTTTTGTTTTTTGTTTTTTTTTTTTACCATTGGTGGTAATGTCGGCCTATTGAATGACCGCTTTTTCGTTTTTGTTTTTTTTTTTTTTGTTTTTTTTTTTTTAAACGGCCGGTTTTCGACCCGTCTATGGCCTGCATAAGCCTCATCTATCTAGCCCTGTAAATAAAAATTTAAGCCGTTCCAGTCCATTCTCCAGCGGTGACTGCTGTGTGCAAGATCAAATTGACAACGGCTAGGAAGTGACATCAGTCATAGACGTGGCCATACATGGGTGGAATTCCGAACGAATTTTCTTTAGAAAATTGAAAATTTTGTGCGTTTCGTAATCTGATGGTGCCACCATTGATTTCGAAATTTAACCAACCAAGCCTTCAGTACCACCTTATGTTGTTACAGAAAAGAATTTTCGTAGCCAAGAATTTTCTTTTCTTTCCAGGTCATAGCTCATGCTTTGTTTCTTTTTCATTTATGTTTCTTGCATGATTCTCCCATCATTGATTCGAAATTCGTTTTGTTTTTCAAAAAATTTCCAACATGCCGATCACTCAAATTCGATGGTCACACGAAAATCGGCCATTTCTGTGACCCACTAATGGTGCGAAATTCAAACGAAAATTCTTAGAAAAGATTTTCGAAAGAAAATTCTTTTGGAATTCGACCCATGTATGGCCTGTGTATGGCCAGCTTTACTATGGGTCTTCCGTTGTTGGCTACCTCTCCTGCAAGCTGACCGGAGTGGCTGCAGAACAGGTAAGAATAGTGATTTTTGCTTTACAGGGCTAGATAGATTAGGTTTAGAATGTGGCTGAGAGAAGGTTTAGAGTTAGTTAGGTTTTGACTTTACTGCCACGTTAAGCTTTATCATCTTAATGTAATGTCAATAGTCATTTTCAATATTTTTAAATTTGCAGCTTTCATTAAAATAATCCATGGTAATCCTACCATGAAGTTCCCTTTTTAGGCCATTTCTGTTATAGAGTGATAATGCTCTGGCCGTCTCCCAGTTTTGTTCCTGCATTGTCACCCTATCTCTGGAGACTACAAGCGGACAATTTTTTAATGCACATTACGAAGGCATGGTCCAATGAACTCACCCTGAGGAAGTTGGTCCAGAGAATTGTCCTACAGGCTTTTCTAGAGTGCATGTTGATAGAAAGTGGCTGCAAAGAGGTTTATGGAGATCAGCAGTACTGAGATGCAGCAAATGAGGAAAAGAACTGTGTACCTGCAGTCTTTTCCTCTCTACAACCATCCAAAGTCCAGAATTTATAACGTTTGAGCTGTCGGAAAACGGGCTGGAGAGCTGAAATTACATTCAGCAGAGTTCAGTGAAGAGAGTTCTGAGAGCTGATTGGAGGGAAGAGACACACCCCTTCGCACAGCTCACAGGAAGAAAGCTGAGGCTGTCAATCAGCTGGAGATCCCTCCCCTGTCACCCTTTTTCTCTTGGTGTCAGGAAAACTCCTGGGAAGTGATTCATGCTGATAGCAGAGAAACAAAGCAGCAGACAGAAATGACACTTTGTGCTCTGTTTTGAGACAAGTACACACAATAGAGGGATAAGCTTTGTTCACTTTTCATGTCTGATGTTTACAACCACTTTAAATGCCCATTTCATGCAAAAGTTTCCACACTTAAACAATATTCATGTTTGTGATTTGAACTTTCTTTTGTTTTTCTCATGAGATGGAAAAAACACTTATATCTTAGAACTGAGCGTAATGTGTCATGTCAGTATTCTACATTGCACTGCAACAGCAAATGATATCACATGGCATTAGCACAGTATATAGAGAATTGCACCATTACAACATCATGATGGAAATAGTTGCGGAAAGTACCCTGACTGGAGCTCAGCCTCTGGGATCCTGGGGCCCCATTCAGACATAGGTGATCCCTTTTAAATAATGGGGTCTAGGAACTCAAAGGACCCTTTTGTGTGCAGCACAGGAGGCAGATCTGCCCTGTGTTCAGTGCAGTGAAGGAGACTCTATGCAGCAGTGCTCAGCAGGAAGCAGAGTTGGTTAGGACACACCAAAAACAAATTGTAATGTAAACGTCACGCATGCATTTTTTCTGGGGGGAGAAACTCAAATGTATAGCCTCACTGAGCCCTCCTTCCCTCTTGTTCTGCTGAATTTCACATTTTCCTGCTTTTGTCTCCTTCCCCAGCTTGATAACACAAAGATTGAAGATGTCGCGGTCAGCGTCAGCATTGCTCGGAAGCAGCCGATGTTGGATGCCGCCATTGAGAAATCCGTCTGGGGCCAGTTGGGTGAGTAATGAGATTGTGTGCCGAATGTATTATAGTTGTGTAGTTATGGGAGCCAAAAACACAAAAGCCTATCAAATTCAACCTGAGCTGTAGACTGACATTATTATTATACAGTATTTATAAAGCGCCAATGGTTCGCTCAGCGCTGTACATTACAAAGGGGGACAGAACATGTGACAGAACAATACCAATACAATGAAAAACATGAGGGGATTGAGGGCCCTGCTCTTTCGAGCTTACAATCTAGGAGGGAGGGGATGGTGGCACAGGAGGAGATAGCTGTGGGGGATGGAGTGGTAGGAAGAGTGGAGGAGGTCAGCAAGTTAGCAGGGGGTGGGGTAGGCTTCCCTGAACAGATGGGTTTTCAGGGTGCGCCTATAGGAGAGGAGAGTAGGTGATAATCTGATGGGTTGGGGCAGGGAGTTCCAGAGGATGGGTGACACCCTGGAGAAGTCCTGGAGGCGGGCATGGGAGGAGGAGACCAGGGAACTAGAGAGAAGGAGGTCTTGTGAGGAGCGGAGTGTGCGTGTTGGGTGGTACTTGGATATCAGGTCGGTGATGTAGTTCGGGGCAGTATGGTGGACGGCTTTGTACGTCAGCGTTAGGATTTTGAATTTGATCCGTTGCGCAATCGGAAGCCAGTGGAGGGATTGGCAGAGGGGGGTGGCAGAGATGGAGCGGTTGGAACGATGAATGAGTCTGGCAGCCGTATTCAGGACCGATTGAAGCGGGGATAGCCAGCGGCGAGGCAGGCCAGTGAGGAGGGAGTTGCAGTAGTCGAGTCGTGATATGATGAGGGAGTGGATGAGCTGTTTAGTGGTTTCTGGGGTTAGGAACGTGCGGATTTTGGCGATGTTGCGGAGGTGGAGTCTGTACGAGTTTGTTAAAGATTGGACTTGGGGCTGGAAGGATAGGTTGGAGTCCAGAATGACACCAAGTACTCTGGCCTGCGGGGCGGGTTTGATGGTGGCGTTGTTGGACATGATGGAGAAGTCAATGGGGGGTGGGGTCCGGGCTGGGGGGAAGACAAGAAACTCGGTTTTGGAGAGGTTCAGTTTAAGGAAGTGGAGCGACATCCAATCTGATATGTCGCTCAGTAGGTGTGTGATTCGGGCGGAGACCGAGGGGGTGAGGTGGGGGGTTGAGAGATAGATTTGTGTGTCGTCGGCATAGAGGTGGTAGTTGAAGCCGTGAGAGTGTATGAGTTGGCCAAGGGAGGAGGTGTAGATGGAGAAGAGAAGGGGTCCGAGGACAGAGCCTTGAGGGACCCCAACAGGGAGAGGGAGTGAGGGGGAGGTGGTGGCATTATAGGTAACGCTAACATAAAGAAAAACAACTGTAAAATCATTTATTGGCCATCAACTAGAAAATGTAACTGATTCTTCATCATTCTCATAACATGCTTTAATAATAATCAGAAAATGCCAGGTAAGATTTAAAAACAGCTGAACTCCAGCCCTTCCTTCAGTCTTGCAGTTGTACCGGCTCCTCTCCTGGACTGAAACTGCTTACTCTGATTTCACTGCACACTGTGCACCTCTCATAATGTGGTTTAGAATCTGCAGAACGTCGCATAGATCTTGCCTCATTTCCTGGCTGTAGGACATCCATTATCATCTAGCACTTTCCTTCCCAGCTTGTCCCTGGCCCACCCTTTGTATTCATTGGATTTCAGTTCTGTAAATCATGGAGGCTGAGAACCACACATGGGCAATATCTAGGTTAGTCTGCCTGCAAATACAGCCTGCGTAGGAACAACCACTCCTCCAGTGTGACCTCCAACCATCAAGGCATTTTGATATTTGCATTACTCCTTCCAAGACCCAGCCTGCTGCTTGCATCAGGTCTGAGGGCTCTTGAAAGGACTACTGAGGCAGAGGGTTGTGATGTTTTCAGAAAGCGTATGTAGAGCACCCTGCCAACGCCTCCCACCAGCCACCATGTATCTGCATAGTATGGTAAGAAGCACAGAGACCCAGTTATTATTCTAATGGGACTAATAATGTGTTTGTAATGAAAACCGTAGGATTTTTTTTCTGTAATTTAATTAGCATGTTAATGAGGGGGTACAAAAGAAACTACACCTGTAAATTGCCCAGTAGCTGATACTGAGGGCTATTGGTATAGAGCCAAATTAATAGTGACCAGTAAAATATAAAAAATTAGCAAGAATGATGACAATATTATCCAGAGTAAAAAAGGATTTTACTATCCACTTGAAAGGAATTAAAACCATTGTTCACAGGCATATGTCCAATGTAAACAAAGGAAAAAGGTGGGTGGTATAACCCAAATGTGTGAATGTGGTCAATACAATTGGCTTACTGCAGAAGAAACAGGTACATCCAAACCAGGGTGCAGGAGGGGGTGGAGAGGAATCCTGTGGGCTGCTCTGCTGGAAGATAGGTCGCCAACTGTGAGAAGGTACCACTCACAGAACAGGTTGCTGCCTCGGATGTCCCCGGAACTCGTGCACCAGAAGTGACGTCAGTGCACATTGGAAGTGACGTCAGTGAAACGCAGAGACCAGCAGATGGATGCTGATGGATGGAAAGAGAAGCCAGAGTGCCTGGGGCGGACAACAACCAGACCTGGTTGTTATTGTTATGATGCATTTCGCACAGATATGTGCTTTGTCAAAGCATGTTAATGAGGGGGGGAAGAAACTACACCTGTAAATTGTCGTAGTACTAGCAGTGTATAAAATAAACCCAATCCTGGTAGTTTAGGGCAGATCTCTAGGGAGGAGTCTTAAAACTGCAGTGTGTAAACCATTAGATGTACAGGTCCAGCAGAAGGATGGAGTCACAAAGCAGCTTTCTTTGTTCATCATTCCTGCAGAGGAGTTGTAAACCCCTGGGGTATAGGAAGGCTAGACAGTAGAGGCATTTTATTCTGTGCCCTAGGTATAACATAAACCCGTATGTGTTGGCAGTACGCTCCATATCCGGACAATGCAGTTTTACAAGTGAACATTTATTGGAGAGTATATTCAAGACTCTTTGTTTAAAATGTATCTGTAGACAAATTTGTTTTATTGTTGTTTTTGGATACAGTGGGGAATGGGTACAGCCCCTGTCAGGTTTTTATTTTTTTGCCTGTGGAAGGGAACTTTCTCTTAAAGTGTATATAATAAATGACCATATTTCTGCAAGGAAAAAAAAATGTGCATTTATTAGTTTTTCCAGCAGGGGTGCAATGCGGGCTCCTGCAAACATGTCCTCTGGCTTGCAGCCTGTACCTCTGTAAGATCTGTCTGTCTTTTTGAAAGCCAGAGGACATGTCAGTGGACTACGAGAACGCTCATCAGAGCTGCCCCAAAATGTCAACGGTTAGGCCGCAAAGAGCTTCACGTGCAGCGCTTCATCCGGAAGCTGGTGCTAAATGCACAAAGGCCAAGTAGTTGACATAATTTCCAGTCTACGGACTGCACGCCGGCTCTGTTGTATGAGCAGCATTGCTGAAGAAGGGTCCATAAGTGAGCTGTCTATGTTGGTGCCTTCTTTGGTATCTAGTCATGTGAGTGCAATTTTGGATATTTTTAATTTCTTTGTTTATTAAATACCTACTACACCATAAGCATTTTCTGGGCTTTTTGATTGTCTGTTCCGTATGTTTGAGAATTGGCAGTGGATTCTTCAGCGAATTGACCATAATCCTCACGTATGCTGGATGTGACATATAGAGCTTGCAGACTGCATTGCTAGCCACATAGGTCTGGTGAGTGAGGAGTTTATCTGTAACACGCGATGGCGCACATTGAGTTTCAGAAAATAGTCACTCAGTTCATTCCCACATTCACAGTGATTGGAGATCAATATGTATATTCGGAACTTCATACATGTGCTTATATTGTATTGGAGTATGGATATCATTTGATTTTATGATTTTTAGTTTTGTTTTTTCGCACATATTTGAAAGGCTAGCACTGTCTTTTATATTTTGGTACATGTAATTTGTTCATTTACAGGAATTTGTGAATGAATTATGCAGCTGTGTGGGTGGAGCTCCATACAGCCGTGTCGTCTTCAAAAAGTGACAGCGAATGCAGAGAGAACAACTCCTGTCAGCTATCACAGGGGAAGGGGGATCCGGGGGAGAAGTGGAAGGAGCTGGAGCATGTTCCACCCTAAATAGGACTGAAACATGTAACATGTTCCAAAGTTGATCTTACCCTTTTCGATCTGATAAGTGCAAAAAAAAGTGATTCTGCCAGAAATCTTGAGATGATGATTTCCTGTGCTTTTCCTCTCCTGAACTGTTATTATTTAAAGTGTTCCCAGCTCTCTCTGTGTACTACAGATCCTTATTTTCTGCCAAAGTTATGGATATGAGAAGAGGGGAAGGTGTTCCTAGGAGAAAGGTGTAGTCAGGTTCCAGCATCTCCCCCCCCCCCCCACAGTTTCTTCTGAGCGCTAGTATTTGGCCGTCTTGATTGACCGACATGGGATGACATCACTCCTATGCACGCACAGGAGTGCAGTCATCCCAGCACACAGCTGCATGCACAGCTCCATGTACTTTCTACAGAGCATTGCCAATAGGCAGGTAGGCATATTTTATTGCAGAAGAGATAAAAGACTGTCTGTCTTTTACAGGTTTTTTTTTTTTGCTTTTTGGGGGTTTTTTTACCTTTTTTTTTTTAGTTCCACTTTAAGAGCTGTGCAAGGCTACTAAATGTGGTGATCAACAAAATAAGTGGACTCTTGTTTCTTCAAATACAGAATGAAGCAATGTTACAGCGTAAGGCTGGCCATACATTATACAATTATCTGCAGATTTTCTGCCCAATTTCCTTTAGATTTACCTTCAACTATGTAGTGCAAGGGCCTGCCTAATTGGATACAACTGAAAGTGTTGTTTAGGTTTGTCCTCCTATTATATGGTTTTTGGTAAATCTAAACCAAAAATCTGCAGATAATTGTATAATGTATGGCCAGCCTAACTCACAGAAAATACACAGTTGACATGCATAGATGTATTGATCAGGCTGGAGGAAGAGAGGTGACAAGGGAAGGTTCATTGACTCACATGAAATCCCTCTCAATTGTGCTTGTTTCTTCCATGAGGCCTTTTATCATTTTTGTGTGTCACAGTCTAACCCGGGATGTTTCTCCTCTACAGCTGTCCACAACAGTGTGAAGGGTTCCCACAAAGACAAGAGGGCACAGGTCAGCTATTCAGAAGATTACTTCAGCGTAACCCCAGCAGCACCCCCCAACAATCCCAGCTGATCAGACGTTCACAGAACACGTGATGTGTTGAGGTAGCTGGGCAATGCTGCCAAGAGGTCTGTGTCTAAAATATGTTTAATGTTGTATAATAAACAGTTGTTTGGTATCATGGCGTGCGTTTGGACTCCTGCCATTTTCCTTTGCTGTGTTTTCCTACACTCACTCCTTACTTACTCCAGGCGATCGGATAAACTAACAAGTGACAACTACATTGTATGGCCAATTGTATTTGGTCATTCCCCCAAATTATTGTAAAGGTGGAACTGAACCCAAAAAGTGAAGGTTTGCTATGTTATAAGGAAACACCTAGAAATGTTAATTGTGCCCAAGAAGTACCCTGTAGATGAGCATTTTATCTGGAATTTCTCCTGAAAAATAAAAGTGTACTTCCTGGTACGTGAGTGTGCCTATCTGAAGTGTGAGATCTAAGGTACTGCTGCCACTGACTTCTAGTCTCAGGTGATTTGATGATGTCACTAGCATGCTGTTCACTGTTCTCCTTCCTGCAGACTGACATGAAGAAGCCAAGCTCTGCTTCAACTATGATGGCCACCTCAATAGAGCCACATTTTATTGCAGAGGACGTTGTCAAAGGCCAGGACTCCTGACCCCTGAGGACATCCTCTGTGATGAATGCATTGTGCCTAAGCAGCTGACATCACATCCACCAACAGTTGAAATGAAGAGCTTATTTCATTTATTGTCTTGAGTACCCTCTTTACTGAATAAATGCAGCAGTTCTATACAGTGCTACGCTATCAGGTCTCCTTTGTTTCATTGCTGAGCTGATTGTAGTCTTTGTTGTGATTTGAGCCAAGCTGGCCATCTCAATTCAAGCTGTCATCTGACCACTCTGCATGCCAGCACCTGCTGCAGTCACCTATGCCTTTCCTCATCCTGTTACACCCTGTCACCAATGCCAGAAGGTTTTGGCCAGGAGGTGTAAGGTATGGCCTCTCGTCAGCTTGGCCTCTACCACGTATGTGATGCACTGGGGGTTATTTACTAAAACCTGAGAGTGCAAAATCCGGTACAGCTCTGAAAAGAAATCAATCAACTTCCAGGTTTTATTTCAAAGCTTAATTGAACAAGCTGAAGTTAGAAGCTGATTGGTTACCACTAGGGATGCACCGAAATTCCGGTGGCTGAAACGTTTCGGCTGAAAACACCCCTTTCAGCTGTTGGCCGAAATGAAAAAAAGCACCGATACAGGGGCCAAAAGAACCCCGCCCCTCTCCGAAGCCTGTTTGCCGTCGCCCGCCCACCTGCCGGCCGCTGCTCAGTACTTCAGTCTTACCTGAGAAACCATCAATCCCGGCGCTGGGCATAGAGATGAGTGAAGGAAAGATGGCCGCCACACATCTCTATGCCCTTGGAGGACCAGAGCGATGTCACTTCCGGTTCTGGACTTTTTTTTTTTTATAAAAGCACTAGATCAATGCTTTTTTTGATCTATGGCTTTACATTGTAGAGGAGAAATGTGGGGTCTTACCGACCCCATATCTCTCCATAAAGAGGAGCTGTCACTAATTATTCCTGTCACAAGGGATGCATGCATTTCATGTGATAAGAATAAAAGTGCAAAAAAAAACCATTATATACATCTTTTTAAAAAGTTTAAAGTGCCCCCGTCCCCCCCGTGCTCATGTAGAGGTGAATGCATATGTAGGCCATGCCCACATATGTAAATGGTGTTCAAACCACACACGTGAGGTATCGCCACGAACGTCGGAGCAGGAGCAATAATTCTCACACTAGACCTCCTCTGTAACTTTACACTGATAACCTGTAGAAATTTTTAAAGCACCACCCATGAAGATTTTTGAGTACCGCAGTTTCATGCCATTCCACAAGCGTGCGCAATTTTAAAGCGTGACATGTTGGGTATCTATTTACTCGCCATAACATCCTCTTACATATTTTACAAAACAATTGGGGTATATATTGTTTTTTTTAATCAACGTGTATTTTTTTCCAAAAAATATATATTCATTTTTTTAAACTGCGCATTTCGGTTTCGGTTTTCAGCCAAGTGCATTTTGAATTTTCGGTTTCGGCACCAGAATTTTCATTTCAGTGCACCACTAGTTACCATGCACAGCTACACCAGATTTTGCACTCTCAAGTTTTATTAAATAACCCCCACTGTCTGCCTGGCCCATAATTCCATGGAGTCAGCAAGGCCACTGGAAAAAAATACAAAAACATAAGCAATCCCCGGTTCCGTTGAGAAGGTGGGGGCACAGGCAAATGTTCCAAGAGGCTGCAGGATCCCATTCATAGAGCAGCACAGGACATGCTATATAAAGTAAGGTTAAGCGAGCGCTATTGTAAAATTACAGCTGCTAGGACACGAAAAAGGTACCATAAAACCTCTAAAACAAATAATCATAAAAGGCAGTGCAGCACTGTTAAGTAAATGTGAAAAAATTCCTACTAAACAGAATTAATAATATATCTTATTTCATAAAGTGCAAATAATGCCACAACACTCCACCATAGATGCAATAAATATAAAGTGCGAAAGAACACATAATGAGTGGTTACAGTGGCAAGTATGTGAGAACAAGTCCAAGCAATAAACTTGAAGATCGTAGCAGATTCAGCTCAAGATGCTCTATTCCTCTAGATCAGGACACAAATGATGTGACTGAAAATAAGTGAATTGCGCACTCACCAGATGTGCGCTATAATTACACATTTGAGATCACTTTTGTCTTATCCGGTCAGCCAGATCAATCACTCCCAGGTATGGTCAGGTTCCTGTTCCTGTTCCCTTCAGGGTCCATCAAATGGTATCACCGCCTCAGGACACTTCTAAAATGGCTTCTGCGAATCTTGAGACTCACAGAGAGCCCGAGAATAATGCCACATAGCGTGATACTGCATTCAATAGGGTATTTATTCCAGATAAGGTGCAATACAAACAAGTAGAAAATGAAGACAACTGACCATGTGTAAAAGATGGCCGCCAGCGGCGATGTGACGTCAGGATGCTGTAGCCCCTTACCCTGACGCGTTTCGTGCAAATAACTTAGTCATAGGGTGCAGGCTTGACATGCTTTAACACCCAAACAACAGATTGCTGCACTACAATTTTTTGTTCCACTGAGCAGGTAAGTATACGTTTTAGAAAAAGAAGCATAACAGGAAAGTGGAGTTAGGTTCCTCTTTATGTCAGGTTATAAGCATTTTTATTTTCAGCAGATATGAAAAAAGAGCTTTACAAAATATTGATTATAGGGCATGTCAGTTCATACAATGTGAAATGCTGCAGCGATGTGCATCAGTGGTTAACATAAGGTGCTGAGTTCCCAGGACAGCGCTCTACAGTCTGTGCTTCAATCAGGCCGGGCAGACGACCTCCCCTGAATCCGGAATTCCTGGCAAGAACTCCAGTTCTTCTTTTAGGTGTTCCTTCAGGAATGGCAAGACCTCCAGGACGTTCACATAGAAATCCCGAGCATTGGGATTAGTCTTGCGCTGACCCTTTATTGCACAAGGGTTAAAGATTCCAAAGCTCAGAACCCCCACCTGAGCAGAATCAAAAACAAGAGAATGAATGAGCTCTGGGAATGCAATTCTGTCAGTAGATTAAACAATTAAAAAAAAAAAAAAAGATTTCCCTGCAGAGAAAATAGTTTAATACTCATCCCATCGTCCACACTGCCATTCTTCACCCTCCTAAAGTTACCACCGCCAAAATATCTTCAGCATCCGAAACATCTGGATATGTTGAATGTCGGTGTCCCACATCATGTGCTATGGTTCCTTCTGATTGTAGTAGTTGACTGATGGAACCACAAAGCAAAGAGGGGCACCAGGTATCTGACACTCCCAGTGTGAAGTGTGTAGGATGCTTAAAGCAGCATTAACCACTTCAATACCAGGTGCTTTCACCCTCATCCTGCCCAAGGCCAATTTTCAGCTTTCAGTGCTGTTGCACTTTGACAATTGCGCAGTCATGCAACACTGTACCCATATGACATTTTTATCATTTTTTCACACAAATTGAATTTTTTGTTTTGGTGGTTTTAAATCACTTGTTTTTTTTTTTGCTAAACAAACTATAATAAAGACCAAATATTTTTTTAAAAAATGTAATTCTTAGTTTCTGTTACAATTTTGCAAGTAATTTTTCTTCTGATTTGCGCTGAGGCTGCACTGATGGGGCTGCAATGATAATCAGGGCACTGATCATCATTACCCAAGAAGTCTGTTTACATGTGACCAGCTGTTATTGGACACAGCTGATCACATGGTAAAGGGCCGCTGTGATTGGCTCTTTACCACAATCTGTGATCAGCTGTGTCCAAAGGACACAGCTGATCACAGAGCGCGCCCCAGGATGTGCGCTTGTGGGAGGACAACCATATAGACGTCCTCCCAGAACTGGAGAGCTGCGCTATAGCCAAGTAGTTAAACCCAAAACGTTAATATAAACGCAGATTGCCAAGCCTTAAAGGATAAGTTCACCTGTCGTAGCATGTTAAATGTTACACACCAGCCCCCGCTCCCCATTGTGACAACAGTGGATCCCCCCTCCTTCCCCCTGCTAGCTGTCACAATTTAAAAAAATGCTGCTCCGTCCGTGTAATTCATTCACAATGTTCTGTTAATGAGAACACTACATGTTCCGACAGCCTTTGCGGCTGTAGGCTTGTAGTTCTCTATTAACTACCATGGCGCTGTGGAGTAACGTGATAGTTCATGGAGTCTTTCTGTCAGTAAGTATCTGCTTGCCTGTACAGGATGTACGAGCACAGAGATACACTGAAAGTCTGCAGGAGACCTGCATGGCACCAAGCGGTCTGCTGTTTGCTGGTGCAATGCTTTAGAGCAGGGGTCTCCAAACTTTTTAAACAAAGGGCCAGTTAACGGTCTTTTCAGACTTTAGGGGGGCTGGACTACGAGAAGTCAGAGAAGAAAATGTCCTAACTTCACTGGGAGTAAACGCCGAATCTTTGGAATTAGGGGAGGAATCGTACCCCATCTTTGGTGTCAGTGGAAGGAATAGTTCCCCATCATTGGTGTCAATGGAAGGAATTGTGGCCCATTGTTGGTGTCAGTGGGAGGAATTGTGCCCCATCATTGGTATTAATTGGGGGAATAGTGCCCCATGGTTGGTGTCATTGGAAGGAATTGTATCCCAGCACTGGTGTCAGTGGGAGGAATTGTGCTCTACTGTAGGTGTCAGTGGAATGAATAGTGCCCAACTGCTGGTGTCAGTGGAAGGAAGTGTGCCCCATTGTTTGTGTTTTTGGAAGGAATTGTGCCCCAGCGAGACAAATACTGCCACATCGTTGATTTTATTAGGAGGAATAGTGCTCCTTTGTTGATATTGGGTGGAATTGTATACTATCATTCGTGTAAATGGCAGGATTTGTGCACCATTGTTGGTGTCAGTGGCAGGAATGATGTCCCAATGTTGGAGTCAGTGGATGGAATAGTGCCCCAAGGGCTGGTTAAAAGCAAGCAAAGAGCCACATCCGGCCCCTGGGCCGCAGTTTGGAGACCACTGCTTTAGAGGCTCCAGAAACAAAAAAATAAATAAATGCACTTTTTTTTTTACCTGCAAAAAAAGTGCATTTAATATTTTTTGTTAAAAAGGTTAACTTATCCTTTAATTATGGTGGCTGCTTTTCTTTTAGAGTGTCTCTAGTCTGGATGGAATAGCACTGGAACCACCTTTGGACAGCAGCATGTCAATCTGATGCAGTAGGAGATTTAGATGGACTTGACTAACAATTTAAAGCCAAATTCCAGCTAACACTTGTTTCATTTTAAGCAGTTATAGCATACAATCTTGTTCCTTTTTGGATAAAGGTCTTACATAAATAAATAAACGCTGATCATTGTGAGCAACCCTGTCAATGGTAAATGGTTTGTCTCAACCCTCCAACTGCCACCCTTGCTGGACAGCTTGAGCTGTTAAAGGAAGTTTAAAAATAGCATAGACTTACTGGCCAGATGACCATGAAAATAAAGCCAAAAAATGTCAAACTAATGCAGCCACCTCATCTACGCAATGGTAATCTACAATATATTACATTTTTGTTTTTAGATTTTATACCCCTTTAACTACTTCATTTCTCAAACCTTTAAAGCCCTTATGGACTAGAACAATTTTTCCTTTACCATTCTGCACCTGTTTATTCGGTGATAATTTAATCATTTTTGGGGACAAACTATGCTTTCTTTTGTCAATATTAGCCTTTAAAAGTTTTTTTTATCTTCTATAAAATCTATAGGCCAAAAATATAAATTATTAGTTTTTTTATAATGCGCTTTTTTTATCTTGACCATTTGTTAAAGGGTTTTTTTAAGCAGTTTTACTGTAAATAAAAAGTATAAATTTTTATCCTATACTTTGTCTTTTGTTTTCAGTATTGTGCATTATTTTATGCAGCACTGAAAAAATATTAAGCAAAATGACGGAAAACAAAAATATATATATATATATATATATATATATATATATATATATATATATATATATAAATAGTAAAAAAATGGAAAAATGAAAAAAATAAACAGAAATATAATGGATAAAGGGAAAAGGAGCTGAGCAGGATTAATTTAGGAATAGTAAGATGGGCGGGGGGTTAAAAAGGAATACATTTATTTTATTTTTATTTTTTTGTTTTTAGTGTTGTCATTACATGAAAGGTCACACATTTGATCTACATATGAATATATTCATAAATACAATGATTGTATTTACTCAGTGACACTTGTAGACTATCTGTAAGTGTCATTTTACACAGAAGTGGCTGCATTTTGCTTTGTGTAATATATAGCAATTCCCGGTTGTAGTTGTGATAGCCAGTAATTGCTGACAACCGTAGTGAGAGAGGCGGTAGGGTTAAAGCCAAACTTTTACATTTTTCTTTTTGGATAAAGTAGGGAATAATTTATACCCGTCAGGTTTTTTTTCTCTTTGCTTTCATTGTCTTATTGGTAATTTTACTCTTCTTTTCCTCTCTGAGCTCAGCACAAAGCAAGAAGAAATCTCTCCAGAGTAGAAGAGAGCCTCTCTTAGTGGGCACCCAAAACAAGTTTCCCCTTTTGAAGATTCCTTCTCTGTCCCTAAAATGCTAGTTTTCCCATCAATTTCAGTCTCAATGGTCAACAAGAAAAAGAGACACTGTAAATTTGGAGTGTGGAGGCCACAGACAGCAATAAAAATCTGACAGAGATTCTCAACCCTCACTACTCTATCCAAAACATAAAGTACAACTAAAGACAAGTTTTGCATAGAATGTAGGTTATTATTGCTGTCTGTGCCCCGGTTAGCAATATTTGTTATGTTTACCATCATCACCAAGAGTGAAAGTGAAAGAAAATACCAAATTTTGGGTTGTCACCAAAACAGGAATAAAGGGGAAATCTTCCAATGGTGTCAACCAGGGAGTCCCTCGCTTTGTAAGGATTTATTCTCACTTCCTGTTTTGGCTATGGGACAGGAGGTGACAAGAAATCTCCCTAATGGGACACAAATGATGGAAAAAAAAATGACAGGGGTTATAACACTCCCTCAACCCACCAGCCTCTATCAATAAGAGAATAATGACTTTTGCATTGACTGACCTTATAACCTGCCAACCCACCATCATGCAGGAAAGATACAAATGCTGTAAGGTCACATTATTTTGCATTTTTTAAACCTGTTCACCTTTATGTAACAGGCTATCGGCGCATATGCTTTCCTTCCATTTTTTTATTGGCTACTTTCTGTGGACAAATTTCCATGTCACGAGTCTCACCTGGAAGAATCTTCTCCTCTTTCTCAAATCAACAAAGAGAGATCCACCCGATTCTCCTGTGAAAGAAGGCAGGACAGTGGCAGTTAGGTACACGTGTCTTTGCTCAATCTATCCCAGCTTTACGTAAAAGTTTTACACATATACTGTGTGTATATATATGCGTGTACACACACACACACACACACACACACACACACACACACACACACACACACACACACACACACACACACACACACACACACACACACACACACACACACACACACACACACACACACACACACACACACACACACACACACACACACACACACACACACCGAGCCTCACCGCAACCACGTCGTGACGTCAGAGCCCCTCCCCTACGCGTTGCGTCACAGGGTCACGTGACTTCATCAGGGGGATAATGATCATTATCCCCCTGATGAAGTCACGTGACCCTGTGACGCAACGCGTAGGGGAGGGGCTCTGATGTCACGACGTGGTTGCGGTGAGGCTCGGCAATTCCGACTGCAGACAGAGGCAGGCAGGGAGGGAGAGCAGAGATTGAGGATTGCTCACCCAGGATCTATATATGATACATTTGCCGCCCTGTACCACCAAGGAAATGCATCTAGCTGTGTAATACCGCTACAGGCAGAAATAAACTTCCATCATTTTAAAGGATAAGGCACTATCGTTTGTTTTATTTTCTCTATATCTGACCCCTAAATTGCATATGGGTGAGAGGAGGAAATGAGAAGGAGATGACCCCTGGAGGGGAATAAGGAGATAAAGCTGGTCTCACAACTGACACATGAGCAGTGGAATAAAGGAGAAAGAGGAGAGTACAGGAGTACCTACATCCACACCTTGGCACATCTATATCACAGAGCTTTTATCCATCGATCCTGGAAGGATCAAAAAGCGTATTTGCCTGAATTCATTCAGGCAAACATAAAGGTGAGCGCATAGGAAGATCATAAGGCACCTGACGAGAGGAAACAAGGAATCACCTTCACTTTGGCACTTTTTCACATACACTTTTATTTAATTAATTTATTTACTTATTACACCTATGCACGTGCACATGGGAGTGTATAGTTGCACAATTATTATTGGATAGATTGTATATAATTGGAATGGTACTAATTATATGTATTATAAATATTCACTTAATATTCACATTAGGTTTCATTATTATCATCACACACATCTAGGTTATGATGTGTGTATTGGTAATTCACTGGAACTAACTTTTATCGCATTGATTAATTTATGGCTTATCACTCATGATTATTATTATGATTTACACTTGATTTATTTAACAAGCATAAAGTGGATTTAGAGATATATATGCACAATAATAGGAGCGCGGCACTTTAAATACCATTTATATTGATTTGACACCACCAAGTGAGTTTGTGCAAGTGCCAGCGCACCATACATTAAAGATTAGTATATAATTATTATTTAAAACACCCATTGGATTCATAATAGCTCACAAGGATTCACACCATATAGCATAGTATTTTGTATGACCTCCATTCCATGCCTAGAAGTCTTGGTACTGTCCTTACAAATCATGAACAAGTTGGTGACATATTGCAACATCGATCTTTTTCCAATCTTCAAAAATGACCTGTTTTAGAGCCTAGAAGCTGGATGGGGAGCGATGCTCAACTTGTCTCTTCAGAACTCCCCATAGGTGCTCAATTGGGTACAGATCAGGAGAGATACTCAGCCACTGAATCACTTTCACCCTGTTCTTCAGAAATGCAACAGTGGCCTTAGATGTGTGTTTTGGATCATTGTCATGTTGGAAAAGTGCACGACGACCAAGGGAATAGAGTGATGGTAGCATCTTCTCTTTCAATATAGAGCAGTACATCTGTGAATTCATGTTAACATCAATGGAATGCAGCTCCCCGACACCAGCACTCTTGCAGCCCCACAGAAGGACACTGCCACCACCATGGTTCACTGTAGGCTCCATACATTTTTCTTTGTACTCCTCAGCTTTGTGACACCATACAGTTTTGAAGTCCTCAGTTCCAGAAACATTTATCTTGGTCTTATCACTCCAAAGTACACAGTCCCAGTCGTCTTCTTTTTCAGCATGGGCCCTGTCAAATTCTAGGCGGGCTTTTTTGTGCATGGGCTTTAGGAGAGGCTACCTTCGTGGATAACATCCATGCATGCCATTCCTCTGCAGTATACGCTGTATTGTGTCACGGGAAACAATCACCCCAGTTTGGCTTTCTACTTCTTTAGTTACCTGCAGCAAACTTGCATGGCGATTTTCTTCAACCCTTATCAGAAGACGCTCCTGTGGAGGTGTTAACTTCCATGGATGGCCTGAACGTCTCTGTGAGATAGTTGCAGTTCCATCTTAAATTTTTGTATCACTTTTGCTACAGTATTCTGACTGATAAGTAAAGCTTTGCTGATCTTCTTGTAGCCTTCATCTTTCTGGTGTAAAGAAATTATTTTCTTTCTCAGGCCTTGGGACATTTCTCTTCCATGTGGTGCCATTGCTGACAGCATGAAATGAGATTGGGTTTTCTTTAAGTAGCACATTTTTGTAATCATCTCTCTGCTAGACACCTGTTTAATGAATAATTACTCACCTTTAGTTGAATTCTTGTTCATTAGGATTTTGTTGTCCAAAATTTAGCTTTGGTCCTAAAACTTTCATTGGGGTGTATTCATGTTTGCAACATGGTCTTGAATGAATTTGTTAGGAAAAATACTTTTTTGTGCATGCAAATTAACAAATCTTGTTTGCAATCAATGGCCAGCATTTGTGGGAGTATTTTGTAGTATAGTGTCCCATAGAAAATGTTGATAAGGAAAGGACAGTTTTTCTGTCATATTTGTTGGGGTGTGTGTGTGTGTATGTATGTGCATGTGTATACATTGCAAGAGAGTAAAAAAGACATTTATGGAAAGGAAAACACTGCAAGGATGCATTTAAAGTGGTTGTAAAGAATAAAGCATTCTATGTATGAAGGTAAAAAAACATTCTGTGTGCTGCTCCCCCCCCCAATACTCACCTCTGCCGCCTCTCAATCTAGTCAGTTCGCCAATGAGATAAGAGCAGGGGGTAGGGTTGATCAGCGGCTCTGTGTTTGATGGACGCATAGAGCGGGGCTTGGGAGCAAGTACACACCAGTACCCTCATAGCAAACGACTGGTCAAGGAGGAGGAGCCAGGAGCGCTAGCGGGGAATGCGAGAAGAAGAGGTTCTGGGCTACTCTGTGCAAAACCATTACACAGAATAGGTATGCATGACACGTTTGTTATGTTTGTAATGAACCTTTAATATCACTTTAAAATACTTGATTTTTCTGTGCTTTTTCTAACTGCAATCTGCTAAGTTGTGAAAGGGTCTTTTTAAGTGACACCAAATTTTTGTTTAAAAAAAATTATATTCCAGTATGTATTGTTAACTCAGAAAAGTCCCTTTTTATTGCCCTCAGTCTCCTCCAAATCTCCTAATTCTTTTTTGCTGCTGTGATATGACTTCCTTTTAAAGCTGCCTATACATTCAGGGCTGGTGCTTCTACTAGGCAAACTAGGTGGTGGCCTAGGGCGCACTGCCACCTAGGGGTGCCTGGGCACAGCACAGTTCAGCACTCTCTGTGTGGGATGCCGCCATTCATGAATGATCTTTCAGCTGAGAGGAGGGGCGGCAGAGGGGAGGAAGAAAGAACAAAGGAAGATGCCGGGTGTCTAAGGCCAGTGCAGCAGCTGAGCTGGCACCCCTTCCAATGTTCCTCTCAGACTCAGTCCCTTACTGCAAGCCAGCTGGCGGCTGCTGATCACTGTGGAGTTCCAGCCCTTCTCTTCCCATTCATCAGCGGAGGTGGAGCTGCCCCTGCGGAGGAAGGTAATGTCTGACTCTGATGTCTCATGTCTGTGTGAGTGTGACCCAGCCAGCCGGACATCCATCACATGTGCAATGTGTCAGTGAGTGATGACATCATCACGATCCCACAGCCTGCTCTTCTAGTACCTGCTGGGCCTGCTGATCTGTGTCAGTGTTAATGGTGGTGTGTTGGATCTGTCACTGTGAAGATGGAAGCCCTGCCAACAGTGATAGCACAACGCTGGAGTAAGTCAAAGTAAGTCTTTCTTTCATAATGTGCTAGTAAGCAATGCATAATAGCACATTATAATATTACCTTGCAGGAGGAAATTTTTTTTCTTTTTCAGAAGTTTACTACCACTTAAAGTAGTGGATGTGTATAGAATATTTATAGAGAATAAGGATATCATTTAGTCTCATTCTAAAGCTGCATTAAAGTAGACATATAGCCAACATTTTTTTTCTTTTAGCCCAGGTTCACACTATGTGGTGCGGGACATAGCATGTAATTCACACAGGAATCGCACCGCAATCCTGTGTGAATTACATGCAAATATCTGTGTGGTGCGATTTGAGCCATACATTTTGTATGGCTCAAATCGTATCGCATGCTCGCCAAAAAGGTGCAGGACCCTTTTTTAAATCCGCATCTGAATCACATCACATGTTGCGATCTGTTTCGGGGTGCCATTAATGTATCATTGACACCCGCAGCAGATTGCATGAATGCGATGCAATTGCAATGCGGGAAACACACAGGATTTGCAGCTTTTCCTGCACCGCATTGGTGTGAAGTGGGTCTTATTGTGGGTTGGAGTATGAAGTATTAAAACCCCTGCCAGTTGTTTTTTGTTTGTTTTTACTGTCTGTGTACCACTGGGGACATTCGCTTGACATCCTGTGCCAGAGGCTCAACAGGAACTCATTGGAAATCTCCCAAGAGGACGGGAATTCCCCTCTTAGACAACTGTCCCCAGATTACATGTCTCTATTGGAAGATTTCCCCTCACCGCTTGTTCGGAAACTTTGGATTTCTTCTCACTTTCTCAGTCCCAAGTACAAAAAGGGGACAGAAATTAAAACCTTACAGAGGGTTTAACCTTTCTCCATTCTATCCATAATTAAAAAAATGGGTTTACCTAGACATGCACTCTAAAAGACTACTCAATAACATCACTGCCCTTTGAAAAACAATCCACCGTGGATTATTTGCAGAGGTTAGTAAAGCAGTGGCTGACAGGCATTTAGGAGGCGGCTCGTGGTTGTGCTGTGCCACCATTGAACTCAGTTGGCAAGTTCAACAGGCAGTGATGCCCAAACCTACAAATGCCATGACCGTGAAGCAAAGCATCATGGCCACAGCATGTGTACAGCCATGTCTGGTTGTATTGCTACAATTTGGGTGGGGGGCCAGGGGATGGTAAAACCGTGTCTCATCCCGTCTTTCCCCATCCACACATCTGAAACAGCCCTTAACGTAGCCATAGTGTGAGTTTGACCTCCGTTAAATATTTACACATGATGTAGCTTTGTATACACACAGCCCCAGCCTTACCTTTACAGGACATTTCTCCCTGTACACAGAAGTGTCGTGGTGACACCAGGTCCTGGACATTGGTGATGTTTTTAAATTTTTCCCATTCTTTAATGATTGATATACAGCCGTCCCTCTGGGGGGAGAGAATATGCAGTGATTCACAATGACAAATGATAGAATGAGGGAATAGAAACTGATGTAAGATGCTATCCAAGGGAAGAAGGAATGAAAAAATATACTGCCACCCAACAACAACCTCAATATATACACCTGCTCATGAAAGTGTACCTAAAACCCAAAGCTTTTTATTACATTTTGGAAAGGCTCTTATTGCTCGGTACGTGTCCCCACTGGGGAGATTCACCCTCTCTATGTATTCCTTAGGCCTGGTTCACAGCTATGTATTTTGCGGTACATTTTCCCTTTTTGCAGAATTTTCCTCTTGCAACCACTGAAAGTTGGCTTCTCCTCCTCTCCCTCCTGCTGGCATTCAGCAGCTTCAGGGAAAAAAATGATATTATTCTATTCATAATAAAAAAAAAAATTGAAATTCTGAACCATTTATTTCACTATGGCCCTTGACCGGTTACCAAATCACTTAAAGTGGTTGTGAAGGCTAAAGGTTTTTTGCCTTCATGTATTCTATACATGAAGGTAAGAAATCTTCGGTGCGGAACGGTGCCCCCACCCGATCAATACATACCTGAGCCCCATCATGATCCAGCGATGTGACCGACAGCCTTGGCTAAGATGTGAGTTACTACTTATCTTTCTATTAAATACCTTCACAGTACACACTTAGAGGCACTGTGTTTCTTTGTTTCCCTTCTGCAGCGTTACGCTTCGCTCCTATGCAGCTTGCCCTTAGTGCCTACTGGACTACCTTCACCCCTGCCCATTTGGAACTCATCAAACATACATGGACTGCCACACCATGCGCCTTTTGTATTGATTTTGAATGTTTGCCCACTCACAAAGAAATGATCAGTCTAAAAATCGAATGGTAGGTGTATTGTAACACTGAGAGACAGAATAGCAACAAAAAATTCAAAAGAAATGCATGTCTAACAAATTATGTACTGATTTGCATGTTCATGAGGGAAATAAGTATTTGACGCCCCTATCATTCAGCAGGATTTCTGGCTACCAGGTGTCTTTCATACAGGTATCAAGCTGAGATTAGAAGCAGTCTCTTAAAGGGAGTGCTGCTAATCTCATTTTGTTACCTGTATAAAAGAAACCTGTCCTCAGGAACAATCAAACAATCAGATTCCAAACTCTCCACCATGGCAAAGATGAAAGAGCTGTCCAAGGATGTCAGGGACAAGATTGTAGACCTACACAAGGCTGGACTGGGCTACCAAACTATCACCAAGCAGCTTGGTGAGAAGGTGACAACAGTTGGTGCAATCATTCGCAAATAGAAGAAACACAAAACAACTGTCAGTCTCCCTAGGTCTGGTGCACCATGCAAGATCTCACCTCGTAGAGTGTCAATGATCATGAGGACAGTGAGGAATCATCCCAGAACTACACGGAAGGATCTTGCCAATGATCTCCAGACAGCTGGGACTGCAGTCACCAAGAAAAGAATTGGTAACACACTACGCTGACAAGGATTAAAATCCTGCAGTGCCCGCAAGGTCCCTCTGCTCAAGAAAGCACATGTCCAGGCCCATCTAAAGTTTTCTACTGAACATCTGAATGATGCAGAGGAGAACTGGTTGAAAGTGTTGTGGTCAGATGAGACCAAAATCGAGCTCTTTGGCATGAACTCAACTCGCGATGTTTAGAGGAGGAAGAATGCTGCCTATGACCCCAAGAACACCATCCCAACTGTCAAACATGGTGGTGGAAACATTCTGCTTTGGGGGCGTTTTTCTACTAAGGGACAGGACAACTGCACCGCATCAAAGGGACGATGGATGGGGCAATGTACCGTCAAATCTTGGGTGAGAACCTTCTTCCCTCAGCCAGGGCATTGAAAATAGGTCGTGGATGGGTGTTCCAGCATGACAATGACCGAAAACTCATGGCCAAGGCAACAAAGGAGTGGCTCAGGAAGAAGCACATTAAGGTCCCGGAATGGCCTAGCCATTCTCCAGACCTTAATTCGATTAAAAATCTGTGGAGGGAGATGAAAGTTTGAGTTGCCAATCATCAGCCACCAAACCTTCATGACTTTGAGAGGATCTGCCAAGAGGAGTGGGCCAAAATCCCTCCTGAGATGTGTGCAAACCTAGTGGCCAACTACAGGAAACGTCTGACCTCTGTGATTGCCAACAAGGGATTTGCCACCAAGTACTAATTCAAGTTTTGTGAAAGGGATCAAATACTTATTTCCCTCATGAACATGCAAATCCGTGCATAATTTGTTAGACATGCATTTCTTTTGAATTGCTATTCTACTCTCAGTGTTACAATACATCTACCATTCAATTTTTAGATTGATCATTTCTTTGTGAGTGGGCAAACATTTAAATTCAGCAGGGGATCAAATACTTATTTCCTTCACTGTACAGACATGTTTTTTTTATTCCCCCACCCAAAAAAAAACATTAACCTTTTAGAATCACTTTAAGTGGGCTTCCCTTTTCAAAATGTTGAGCACCCCTGCACAAGATGCTGGCTGACAGCTGATGAAACCCTATGTGGATATGGAACAGAAGTCAATGTATAGTAAGTGTGTTCGGCTTACCGCTTTATTGTGTTTTATGTAGACTCTCCCTTCTCTCAGCACATTTTGGTCTTTTGTCTTGGCGATAAATCCAGCCGGTATGTCACTGGAAGACAACAAATGATTCCCTGCAAGAAAACAAAGAACATCAGGAGCAACTCCTAATAACCAATCCTGGAGAATCTTTACTCCCCAAAATGTCTCAGCAATACCAATATCCCTTATCCATCACTCTGATACAAAGGGGGATATTTGTCAACCAGATCCCAGTTGTGTCCACAAATGTGCTGCAGTTTGTATATCTGTCATTGAAAGGTGATAAATTATATAATGCCTGATGTGTGAATGGACTGATACCAGTGGAAATTGGTTCTAACAGATATACTGTAAGGTGCTTTTTACATCAAAGAAAATCTAGTGTGGGAGGACTCTGGTTTTTTTTTTGTTATTATATCTTTTAGTAAATTTTCCAATACATAAATCAACATTATATAATTTTATAAAAAATATAAACATTCCACATTAATTATCAATCCCCATCCCTACCCCCCTGTTAAATTACCCCTGTCCAAATAGTTCTTTCCGACTCTACTTCTGTCTTCTCCTGTCTGTGTTTATGTCCCTATTATCTCTCCTTACTTTTCCTTTTTATGGATTTCTCTCTTTCCGCCTTTGATTCTCCTCTCCATTCTTCTTTTCTTCATATCGGCCCTCCAGTTATTCGATTGAATTCTCTAGCCTTACTACCTGGGACTCCCATCACTTCCAGATATTTTTCAGTTGTCTTGAAAGTCATACCATATACTCCATTCCTGTCAGGGATCTCCTCGATCCCTGCCGCGATGGTCCCGGCGCAGGCGCAGTGCACCGCCCTGTGCAGGGACACGGGCACTAGGTCCGGGCCGGCCGCGGCGTTCGAGTTCGCGCATGCGCAGTAGAAGCCGCGGCCGCCCGCTGGGCACCAATGGCAGCGCAGGGCGGGATATTTAAATGGCCCTGAGCTGTCATTCAGTGCCTTCTGGTCTTCCCTGCATCCTGTGAACCTGTGATCCTGTACCCCTTGTAAGTTTTGACCCGGATTGTACCTGACCTTGCTGCTTTCTCCTGCTTTGACCCTTGCTTTGCCTGACCTCTCTCCTGAATGCCCCTGATTGGATTTGACCTGCTGTTGCTGACCTGGCGTGTGACCCGACCATTCTATGCCCGCTGCCTTGTACCTTGCCGTCCTCTCTGTTACCGACCCGGCCCGTCTGACCTTGCTCATCCATCCATCCATCCCTTGCAGTGGGGTCTTCCGACCTCCTCACATCAGACTCTTCCCCGTGGGAGCCCCTTGCGCATACTACTACCACTGACGGACGCACCCAGTAGTCACGACCTGGTCTCGGGGAGCTCCAAGTCCATCCCCACCATCAGGGGCCCTGGTGAACAAGCACCCTGGGACTTAGATTCCGTGCGCTGGGGACGCCTATTCAGTGGAGTGCTAGTAGTACCGCCAGGCGGTCCCTTACATTGTCATTTTAGCACATGGAATATTTTAAGTGTTGACACTTCAGAACAAAGTTAGAAAAGAAACTTAGCAGATGTTACACGCAAATCAATGTGAGTTAAAATCCATCAGTAGCTGATAAGTATTCCTTGTAAATCCATATTGCCTATTCCTGCCATGTGGCTGTGTAAGCCGTGTACCAGGGTGGGCTCCCCAGGATACAGTGAAGTCACGAACAAGGAAAGCAACCCCAACACCATCTTTTGCCACAACAGAATTTTACTTAGATGTGGCAAATAAACACAACCACAAATGCTGGAAACATACAATAAATTTACATACACCCAGCCCAAAGGCTGAGACCCTTGTGCTGCACAGCACGGCGCCTCCTGATGGATGAAGGTAGTGAAGTAATTTACCTACTGGCGGGCACAACTAAGCTGCCACACCTTACCTGTTATTACCCTAAAAGAGCAGGAATCAGTGTATGGGTGTACGGTATGGGCTAGCCTGCGGTGCAGCACAACAGCTTACAATCTTACACATATCTACAGTACCAGAAGGCCATGACTGAGTCTAGAGGAGGTCCCTCGCCGCTTGAGGAGATCTGCAGGCACCTGTCTAATTTGACACAGGCCGTATCGGCCCTGCAGGATAGATGTCAGCAGATTGAAACCCAATTCCAGACCTGCACTATATCCGTTCCCGCCCCACAGGCCGCGGTCCCCGCACCTCCAGCCGTAGCAGCCCCTGTGCTGGTGTCTGGGGCATCCGCACCACTCCCGGCGGTCGATCCCCGAGTACCCTTACCAGAACGTTTCCACGGGGACCGCACACGTTTCAGATCATTCCGCGAGTCCTGTCTCCTCTATTTTGAGCTACAACCCCGAACCTTCGTGACTGAATCCGTGAAGGTGGGGTTCGTCATCTCCCTCCTGCAGGGTGAACCCCAAGACTGGGCCCATCGATTACGGGGAAAAAATGACCCTCACCTCAGTTCGGTTGACAGTTTTTTTGATGCAATGGCCATCCTTTATGATGACCCGCAGCGGGCAGCTTCTGCTGAAGCTACTCTGTACACGCTCCGGCAAGGCCGCCGAGCGGCGGAGGAGTACGCATCTGAGTTTAGGCGGTGGATGGGGGATACTCGCTGGAACGAGTTCGCACTCCTGCATCAGTTCCGTATAGGCCTATCAGAAGGCCTGAAAGATGAGCTCGCCCGGGTGGAGGTACCTGAGACTTTAGAGGACTTAATAGCACTGACCATTAAAATTGACCGTAGACTGCGGGAACGCAGGTTTGAGAGGTCCGGCCAGGGTCATGGAAATCCCTGGGGATCATTTCAAGGTCCCAGTCAAACACCTAGGCCAATCATCCAAAACCGGCCACCTGGAGATAACCCCGAACCCATGCAACTCGGCCTGGCACGGCCTAAACTATCCCCAGAGGAACATCTGCGCAGACGATCCCAGAACCTGTGCCTCTATTGTGGCGAAGCTGGTCATATGGCACGATCCTGCCCGCAGAAACTGAGTAAGTGCACCTCTTCTTCCTTATCCATTGGCAATGTTGGTCCATCCCAATACTTAGTGGTACCCCTTTCCTTTCAGCTTCCAGAAAGGACCGTGGAAGTATCGGCCATAATTGACTCGGGGGCATGCAGCTGCTTCTTGGATATTAATTTTGCTCACCAGCAGGGTATTCCTCTCCAATTAAAACAGAAGGGGTTCAATATTTATTTGGCCGACGGTTCCCGAATAAAATCGGGGGTAGTTAACCAGGAAACCCCCTCTATCACCACTGTCATTGCCGGCCAGCACCAGGAACTCCTCCGCCTGGATGCTATAGCTTCACCCCTCTTCCCAGTCATTCTGGGGCTCCCATGGTTACGGGCCCATAACCCCCAGATTGACTGGGAGACCGGAGTAATCACGTTCCCTTCCCCATACTGTCGGGTATACTGCCGCACTTCGGGCCCGGGGGCCCCCAAATCCTCCTGTGCTCCGAGGGGGAAGCTGAATTAAAACAAGTAATCCCTGCAGTCTACCATGGGTTTCTAGATGTGTTCAGCAAACGGGGAGCCGATACTCTACCCCCCCACCGCCCTTATGACTGTCCCATTGACCTGTTACCCGGCTCAGAAATTCCTTTTGGGCGAATCTTCCCCCTTTCAGAGCCCGAATTGGGGGCCCTAAAGGAATATATCGAGGACAGCCTCCAGAAGGGGTTCATCCGCCACTCCACTTCACCGGCGGGGGCGGGAATCTTCTTTGTTGAAAAGAAAGACAAAACCTTAAGGCCGTGTATCGATTACAGGGAATTGAACAGGGTCACGATAAAAAACCGTTACCCACTACCGTTAGTACCAGAGCTGTTCCAAAGTTTAAAGTCAGCAGTGGTTTTTACCAAGCTGGATCTGAGGGGGGCGTACAACTTGATTCGCATAAGGGAGGGGGACGAGTGGAAGACGGCCTTCCGCACCCGCTTCGGTCATTTTGAATATCTGGTCATGCCGTTCGGGTTGTGCAATGCTCCGGCCACTTTTCAACACTTTGTGAATGATATTTTTAGGGACTTTCTGGATGTCTTTGTGATCGTTTATTTAGACGACATTCTGATTTTCTCCCCGTCTTTGGGGGAACACAGAATACATGTAGCAAAAGTATTGGGGCGGTTGCGGCAGCATGGGTTGTACGCCAAGGCAGAGAAATGTTGTTTTGAACAATCCAGCATTGCCTTCTTGGGCCTGATTATCTCCACCGCAGGGGTCACGATGGATCCCCAGAAGGTCGCTGCAATACTGGATTGGCCTGAACCCACAGACAGGAAAGGCGTCCAACGATTCATCGGTTTTGAAAATTTTTACCGGAAGTTCATCAAGAACTTCTCGGGTCTGGTCTCCCCCATTACTCAGCTAACCAAGCTGGGAACCCGGTTCAGATGGACACCAGAAGCGCAGGGAGCTTTCGAAGCCTTGAAGAAACTGTTCACTTCGGCACCCATTTTGGGTCACCCAGACGCCGCCCTGCCCTATATCTTGGAGGTAGATGCATCGGAGAATGCGGTAGGCTCCATCCTCTCCCAACGAAAAGGCACCAAGGAACTGCTCCATCCTGTAGCGTTCTTCTCACGGAAGCTTACCTCAGCGGAGAGGAGCTATGATATCGGTGATCGAGAGCTACTAGCGATCAAGACGGCGTTAGAGGAATGGAGGTACCTGCTGGAAGGTGCGGTGCACCCCATCTTAATATTTACTGACCACAAGAACTTAGAATATCTGAGAACCGCCAAGCGTCTACGCCCGCGACAGGCGAGATGGGCACTATTCTTTTCAAGATTCAACTTCCACATTACGTACCGGCCTGGATCAAAGAACACTAAGCCGGATGCGTTATCACGGATGTACGAAGACGCCAAGGAGATCCCAGTACCCGACACCATCCTGTCCTCGGGTAACTTCTTGGTCCTTCAGTCGGACCTTCGTTCCAGGCTAATGGAGGCATCCACAAACTTCTCTACCCCAGGCGGAGGGCCGCTCCAGAACAAGGAGGGACTCCTATGGAGGGAAGATCGAATTGTGGTGCCGGAAGAAGCCCGAACCCTGGTCTTGGGGCATTGCCACGACCACCCGATGGCGGGGCACTTTGGCCCAGAAAAGACCCTGGAACTTCTCCGACGCTCATTTTGGTGGCCAGACATGGCTAAGGATTGTAAGGGCTATGTAAGGTCCTGTGTCACCTGCCAGAAGAACAAGCCATCAAGAAACAAGGTTTGGGGTCTGCTGCGACCCTTACCTATTCCTGAACGGCCTTGGCAAAAGATCTCATTAGACTTTATAGTCGAGCTTCCGCCATCCCTAGACCACACGGCAATCCTGGTGGTCGTGGACCGCTTGTCCAAGATGGCCCACTTCATCCCGTTGAAGAAAACCCCCTCGGCGGCCGAGACCGCGCGAGTCTTCATTCGTGAGGTAGTCAGGTTGCATGGGGTCCCCGAAGACATTGTCTCGGACCGGGGGGTCCAGTTCACATCCAGATTTTGGAGAGCACTGTGCAAAGCCCTGGACATCAAATTATCTCTCTCCTCTGCGTTCCACCCTCAAACTAACGGTCAAACCGAAAGGACCAATCAGACCTTAGAGCAATACTTAAGATGCTATACTTCGTTTACTCAAGATGACTGGATGCCACTTCTACCTCTAGCGGAATTTGCGTACAACAACGCCCGCCACTCAGCAACAGGGCAGTCCCCGTTCTTTGCCAACTATGGCTTTCACCCAGTCTTCCTCCCGGATTTGGTTTCGGAATGCCCAATACCAGCAACACAAGATGTGGTAACGTTTTTCGCCGCGAACAATAAGAAGCTTCAAGAGGCCATCAGTCGGGCCCAGGAAGACTACAGGAAAGCATTCAACAAGAAACGGAGAGGAGATCTGCTATTGCGGCCTGGGGAGAAGGTTTGGCTGGCGACGTCCAATTTAAAAATGCTTTGCCCGTCAAAGAAATTGGGACCCAAATTTATAGGCCCCTTCTGCATTAAACGGATGGTTAACGAAGTAGCCTACGGACTCGTCCTCCCTGACACGCTCAAGATCCACCCAGTCTTCCATGTGTCCCTGCTGAAGCCAGTGGTCCCAGATGCCTTCCCTGACCGGGAATCTAGACCCCCGGAAGCGGTAACGGTCGAGGGAGAAGAAGAGTTTGAGGTTGAAACAATCCTGAAGTGTCGAAGGAGGGGAGGCCAGACCCAATTCCTTATCAAATGGAAGGGCTATGGCCCTGAAGACAATTCTTGGGAACCAGCCCATAATGTCCATGCACCCAGACTTGTCCGGAGGTTTTTTCGCGATCACCCGTGGTGGAGAGATCGGGTGGGCATCCGGAGGCTGCCCGTAGGGGGGGGCAATGTCAGGGATCTCCTCGATCCCTGCCGCGATGGTCCCGGCGCAGGCGCAGTGCACCGCCCTGTGCAGGGACACGGGCACTAGGTCCGGGCCGGCCGCGGCGTTCGAGTTCGCGCATGCGCAGTAGAAGCCACGGCCGCCCGCTGGGCACCAATGGCAGCGCAGGGCGGGATATTTAAATGGCCCTGAGCTGTCATTCAGTGCCTTCTGGTCTTCCCTGCATCCTGTGAACCTGTGATCCTGTACCCCTTGTACGTTTTGACCCGGATTGTACCTGACCTTGCTGCTTTCTCCTGCTCTGACCCTTGCTTTGCCTGACCTCTCTCCTGAATGCCCCTGATTGGATTTGACCTGTTGTTGCTGACCTGGCGTGTGACCCGACCATTCTATGCCCGCTGCCTTGTACCTTGCCGTCCTCTCTGTTACCGACCCGGCCCGTCTGACCTTGCTCATCCATCCATCCATCCCTTGCAGTGGGGTCTTCCGACCTCCTCACATCAGACTCTTCCCCGTGGGAGCCCCTTGCGCATACTACTACCACTGACGGACGCACCCAGTAGTCACGACCTGGTCTCGGGGAGCTCCAAGTCCATCCCCACCATCAGGGGCCCTGGTGAACAAGCACCCTGGGACTTAGATTCCGTGCGCTGGGGACGCCTATTCAGTGGAGTGCTAGTAGTACAGCCAGGCGGTCCCTTACAATTCCTTTCTAAATGTTTCTATTTTATCTTCATCTATATAGTATAACTCCGCCATCTTATTCATATACTCGATCCTAACTATCCAATCCCTCATTGTTGGGGGTTCCTGTAACTGCCAAAATGTGGGGATAAGTCCTTTCCGTGCTAATTAGGTGATATAGTATACTATATTTATATTGTTTCACTGACATCTCTGACCTACAAAATAAACACACCCATGGGTCTTTCTGAATAGTAAACCCATAATCTCCTGTATGAATTGAACTATATCTTGCCAAAACACCTGTATTTTTGGACGATCCCACCATATACAGTTGTGTTCAAAATAATAGCAGTCAGACATCACTAACCTGATCAATCTCTGTTTTTGGTAGAAATGATATTTCTACATGGCAAATCATTTACTAGCAGGTGTAGTAGAGTAAAAGAAATCCAACAGACCCAACAGTCATGACATGCATGCTGCTGATTCTGTGTAATTGAATCACTAATTGAAAGGGGCATGTTCAAAATAATAGCAGTGTGGAGTTCTATTAGTGAGGTCATTCATTCTTTGAAAAACAGGTGGAAATTATTGCCCTTATTTAAGGAAGGAAGGCAGCAAATGTTGTACATGCTGGTTACAGTGCATTTCTCTCTGAAATTCTGAGGAAAATGGGTCGTTCCAGACATTGTTTAGATGAACAGCGTACCTTGATTAAAAAGTTGATTGGAGAGGGGAAAACATATAAAGAAGTGCAGAAAATTATAGGCTGCGTAGCTAAAATGATCGCAAATGCTTTAAAATGGCAACCAAAACCTGAAAGACGTGGAAGAAAGCGAAAAACTACCATTCGAATGGATAGAAGAATAGCCAAAATGGCAAGGACTCAGCCAACAATCAGCTCCAGGAAGATGAAAGAAGGTGTAAAGTTACCTGTGAGTACTGTTACAATTAGAAGACGCCTATGTGAAGCCAAGCTATCTGCAAGAAGCCCCCGCAAAGTCCCACTGTTGAAAAAAAGATGTGCTGAAGAGGTTACAATTTGCCAAAGAGCACATTGACTGGCCTAAAGAGAAATGGCACAACATTTTGTGGACTGATGAAAGTAAGATTGTTCTTTTTGGGTCTAGTGGCCGGAGACAGTTTGTCAGACGACCCCCAAACACTGAATTCAAGATACAGTACACTGTGAAGACAGTGAAGCATGGTGGTGCAAGCATCATGATATGGGGATGTTTCTCATACTACGGTGTTGGGCCTATTTATCGCATACCAGGGATCACAGATCAGTTCGAATACATCAGAATACTTGAAGAGGTCATGCTGCCTTATGCTGAAGAGGAAATGCCCTTGAAATGGGTGTTCTAACAAGACAACGACCCCAAACACACCAGTAAACGTGCAACATCTTGGTTCCAGACCAACAAGATTGACGTTATGGAGTGGCCAGCCCAATCCACGGATCTTATTCCAAATAGAGAAGAACTGTGGAATGTAGTCCAATCATCCTGGGCTGGAATACCTGTTCACAGGGGCCAGAAGTTGGGTGACTCCATGCAACACAGATGTACAGCAGTTCTCAGAAACAGTGCTTATACAACCAAATATTCATTAAGTGATTCAAAGGAAAGCAAAATCTTCAAACATTTTTCAGTTTATATAGTGAATGTTTGAGTTTGTAAAGAAGAATACAAACACTGCTATTTTTTTGAACAGTCTAATATTCACTTTTCTTAAATGTTTTTAAAGGAACAACACAAATTTGATCTATTTTTCTTCATGTTTTGATTTGGAATAGAAAGTGTCGTGTTCCCAATGTGTTTGTGTGTATGGAAATAAAAGCTATTAGAAGGATTTTGAGCTTTATTCACTTTTTTCAACACACTGCTATTATTTTGAACAAAACTGTATGTGCCATTGTTCCCTTAACCACACATCCCCTCCACCATAGTGGTTAAACTGCTCATTGGGGAGGACTCTGTTCTGGTCCTAAGCTGCTACCTGTTTGATGGCGACAAAGGGAGCGCTCGTCAGATGGTAAATTACTCTTGGATGTGTACTGAGGAGCGCCTGGTACAAAAGTTCATCTCACTTAAAGGACTTTATGAAACATTCACTGGTTCAGTAATGTATGTAAAAAGCAATCTCCACTGCTTCAAACCAAGTTGCTCCAATTCTGCTCTCAGTGCCAAGTGCAGGTGAACCATGGAGCTGTCCACACTTCAACACACTCCATAGACAAAAAGAAAAGAACTCTCTGCTCTTCAATGACTTCACATAGATTCTGATTTGTTGAAGACAAAAGTCACTGTGAAGTCCTTGCTCTTAGGACCTCCCTCTAAGGCATTTCACCTTTCGGTAGAAACACATTAAAGGGGAGGTCCTAAGGTCAGGGACTTTACAGTGACCGCTGGCTTCAACAAATTGGAATCCATGTGTTGTAATGGGAGTGCGGAGAGTACTTTTCATCTTTTTAATGGTTAAGAGCATGAAAGCCATCTTGTATTACTTACTGTCTCTGTACACCAGAGATCAGACTGGGAGAGGGAGAAGCAGAGCGAAGAAGCTAATCAGAGGGAGAAGCAGAGTGAAGACGCCAATCAGGGAGAAGTAGAGTAAATAAGCCAATCAAAGGGAGAAGTAGAGTGAAGAAGCCAATCAGAGGGAGAAGCAGAGTGAAGAAGCCAATCAGAGGGAGAAGAAGAGTGAAGAAGCCAATCAGAGGGAGAAGCAGAGTGAAGAAGCCATTCAGAGGGAGAAGAAGAGTGAAGAAGCCAGAGGGAGAAGTAGGGTAAAGAAGCCAATCAGAGGGAGAAGCAGAGTGAAGAAGCCAATCAGAGGGAGAAGCAGAGTGAAGAAGCCAGAGGGAGAAGTAGGGTAAAGAAGCCAATCAGAGGGAGAAGTAGAGTGAAGACATCAATCAGGGAGAAGCAGAGTGAAGAAGCCAATCAGAGAGAGAAGCAGAGTGAAGAAGCCAATGAGAGGGAGAAGCAGAGTGAAGACGCCAATCAGGGAGAAGCAGAGTGAAGAAGCCAGAGGGAGCAGTAGAGTAAATAAGCCAATCAGAGGGAGAAGCAGGGTGAAGAAGCCAATCAGAGAGAGAAGTAGAGTGAAGAAGCCAATCAGAGAGAGAAGTAGAGTGAAGAAGCCAATCAGAGGAAGAAGCCAGAGGAAAAAGTAGTGTGGAGAAGCTAATCAGAGGGAGAAGCAGCGTGGAAAAGCCAATTAGAGGGAGAAGCAGAGTGAAGAAGCCAATCAGTTGTGCTGCAATGCAAGGAGCATGCTTCTAGGGGGAGACAGCAGAGAAACAGGGAGGTAAGCTCATCAGGGTCTTTCCATAGGGTGGAGAAGGGTAATACCTGGAAGTGTTACTTAACTGCAGCAGAGACAAACAGGGCTGTGCTGTGTGTGGCAGAACAGTGTAAATTTTAAGACTGAAAGGACAGAAATACAAATCCTTTGGCAAATCATTTCAACTATTTACCTGTTTGAAGTTTAGCTGTAAAGTAAACCTGTATTTAGAGAAACATCATTTGCTGCTATTGCTGATCTTCTTCTGAAAATGCTAGTTGCCTGACTGTCTCTAGAGCTGTGAGTTACTAATTTAGCACGTATAGTACATGCAGTGAGGTTACTGTAGAACGTCTGATCTACGTACTTTTTATGGAGCAACAATCAAAGTGTTACTAAACCCCAGACCCTGCATTCACTATATATGCTCTTCCCGGACCCTGCATTCACTATATATGCTCTTCCCGGACCCTGCATTCACTGTATCTGGTTTCCCCAGGCTCTGCATTCACTATATCCGGTCTCCCAGGACCCCGCATTCACTATATCTGGTCTCCCAGGACCCCGCATTCACTATATCTGGTCTCCCCGGACCCTGCATTCACTATATCTGGTCTCCGAGGACCCTGCATTCACTATATCTGGTCTCCGAGGACCCTGCATTCACTATATCTGGTCTCCCCGGACCCTGCATTCACTATATCTGGTCTCCCCGGACCCTGCATTCACTATATCTGGTCTCCCCGGACCCTGCATTCACTGTATCTGGTCTCCCTGGACCCTGCATTCACTGTATCTGGTCTCCCTGGACCCTGCATTCACTGTATCTGGTCTCCCCGGACCCTGCATTCACTGTATGTGGTCTCCCCGGACCCTGCATTCACTATATCTGGTCTCCCCGGACCCTGCATTCACTGTATCTGGTCTTTCACAGTACACAGAACGCAGAAGTGCAATTATTTTACTAAATATAAACTGCTAAATACCTATTCTAATCAGCAGTTAGAGCAGTCTTGTGAATTCTATCAGTGTCCATCAGAGCACTGGTTAAAGCTTGCAGGAGGAGTTTTCATTTTCCTTTGACTGTCCTATGAGGCTGACCCTCTGTCTGGACAGTGCTGATTGACCCTGTGCCGATCACATGCACTCTCCCAAAAAAAAACTCTAGCAATAAACACCAAACTGAGCATGTGCAAATTGTCTCCTAGGGCTCTATACTATCAGCAGCTGGATTGGGGACAGTAGAAGAAGGGGAGGATCAGAGAAGACAGGATCAAACATCCTTTTTACATAATGTGGAGGATTAACCCCTAAGGTACCACAGTGAGTATAACAAGCATGGTTTACTGTATATACAGGCTGATATTACTGTTGTGGGTTTTGTAACACTTTAAACTCATGATCGAAGCCTTTGGATTAATATAACAGCCAGGCAAATAGCAATTGAAAAGTGGAGTTGAGCACTGGTAGCTAACACATTTAATATAGGTTTCCTTTTAAAAAGCCTCATGAGTTCAAGTGACAGAGAAATACAGGGCACACATTACTGTGTTCATTGCAGGTAGCGGTGCTGGGCTTTTTCATGGCGCGGTTGGCTGGCTCCGTACATGGGATGCAGATAGGCCTGAAATGGAAGAAAGTCAATTTAGAAGACATGAACAATACAGAATGTAATGTCCAGGTGACAAAAGCAACTGTCCTACCCAAAGCTGACATCAAGCTCCTCTAAACACATCTGATTAATCACGCCCTTTAATTCAAGCTCCACCCCTTGTGTCGTGTGATCAGTGTAGTAAAAACTATTGCTAGTATGTGTTCTTGAGGGGAGCATGGAGTCTGCTGTATGTTCAGGATACTTTTTCAGCTGTACAGGCCAACAACCACATGAAAGCAGAGATGGTTCATGCTTCCTGAACTGTAAAGAGCCTTGTGACTCCTCTCAACATTCATTGCTTCCCATTTTCTCTACAGCAATCTTGATGAATTTAAAGGGTATGTCCTGCCAAAATCTTTTTTTTTTTTTCGTTTAGCATGAGGAAAGGCTATGCCCTCTGTCTGGCTTTTACAGCTATCCATGGACTCCATTAGAAAGATTTTCTCGCATTTTATGTCCCTTTGACAATGGTTTGGCCAGATAGGAAGTGAGGGAAAATCTGTAACAGGGACACAGACAGAAATAAATATCTAACAAGGGTTCTAGCATACCTCTACTCTACTGCCTGTGTTGGAGAGCTCCACACTTCATATCTGGTACGCTGTCAGCAGGACAGCAAGCAAGGGTGGTAGGGATGCACAAATATACCAGCAGTCGAAACATATTGTCCGATAATGGTGTTATCAGGATTTTGCCAATAGGAAAAAAAGGTGCTGATAATGGTGCCAATACATGCAAAGTCGCATCTCATAGACTTTCATGCAGAAACACCCCCTAGTGACTTCAATGCAAAACCACGTCTCATAGACTTTCATGCAGAAACACCCCCTAGCGACTTCAATGCAAAACCGCGTCTTATAGACTTACATGCAAAGTCGCGTCTCATAAACTTTCATGCAGAAACACCCCCCTAGTGACTTCAATGCAAAACTGCGTCTTATAGACTTACATGCAAAGTCGCGTCTCATAGACTTTCATGCACAAACACCTCCTAGTGACTTCAATGCAAAACCGCGTCTTATAGACTTACATGCAAAGTCGCGTCTCATAGACTTTCATGCACAAACACCTCCTAGTGACTTCAATGCAAAACCGCGTCTTATAGACTTACATGCAAAGTCGCGTCTCATAGACTTTCATGCAGAAACACCCCCCTAGTGACTTCAATGCAAAACTCCGTCTTATAGACTTACATGCAAAGTCACGTCTCATAGACTTTCATGCAGAAACACCCCCTAGTGACTTCAATGCAAAACAGCGTCTCATAGACTTTCATGCAGAAATACCCCCTATTGACTTGAATGCAAAATAAATCACGTCTAAGGCTAGGTTCACATGTCTGTGGGTGGTGCCGCTGCGGATCCGCAGCACAAAGACAGGTACGCAAATATGCCGCCCCACGGAAAAAAGCCCAGTTCTGTGAGGCCACATATTTGTGTGACGCCGGCGTCAAGTTCCAGCTCCCCTGTGTACCAGTATACCATTAATGTACTTCTTTTGCAGAAATAAAAAAGCTTTCTATTTATTTTACACACCTGTTACCTCAGAGTCCAGCTTGTTGTATAAAAAAACTTCTCCATTACTTCCTGGACTGACCTTAGGACACATATATCAAACACAAGGCCCACGGGGCAAATCTGGCCCACTAGGCCATTTCATGTAGCCCTCACATCTCCTGCAGCTGCGGCACCCCGCCTGTCTCCGCCTCCAACTTGTCTTAGCACTCGGCAGCGGAGAGGAAGACAGAACTCCTCCTACAGATCCTGTGCAGCCGCAGCAACCACTCATCATCATCATGCTGATGTGGCCTACAATGAAACCGACTTTGACACCCTTGCCATAGGACATGAAATAGGAAGGAGTTTACCAGCTCACCTCATTAGCACACACCCTGCCTCTGCCCTTCCAGCAGATCATTACCACCCACCTCCTCAGGTGCATGTTTTTCCAATGCAGTCAGTGAATACCATTCTCACTAAATACTCAGCCATAGATTGTTGATTTGGCAGAGTGTGCAGGAGCTGAGCGATCAGATAATAGCCTATATAGATCAGAGCTGTAGTATTGAAAACCGTGTTGCTAAAAAAAAAAAAAAGGCTGCGGCACCCCGGTGATATTGGCTGTCTTCGATGTTGTCATGGTAGATCTCCACCTCTCAAAGGGTGTCCACCTCTGCTTTAAGGTTTGATGCCCCCAGCCCTACTGTCCTGGGTGTCGTCCTAACAGTGTCATGACAGTAAACACAGAGCCCATCCTACCTGGCAATTTTGCTGAATTCCACTTTCTCGTTCAATTCCACAAGAGCCACATCATAGTCATAATTCTCCTTTATCCCTCTGTCTGACTTGCTGGTAATATTGTAACATTTATGGATCTCTATCCGTTTCCCTTTATACAATTTTGATCCTAAAAATATATGAAGAAGAAGAGCTTGTGATTACGTAATAGAACAATGGAAGAATAAAGAGACAACTCCTCTTAAACACTTCTCACCTGCAGATCGAATAGGTTCAAAACAGGTTGAGTATTCATTGCCCCCCTCTGTTCCGAAAAGCTACAACAAGCTAAAATCTCAGGTGAAAGCCAAGCTACTATTGTCACCGGCCTTAGTAAATATTTCTACAGAGAAACCAGTAGAGGGCACAGCATAGTGTCCTGTTAACTAGAACCCAACCTTTTTTTGAGTTATGGACCAATTTCTTTTTTTTTTTTTAATTATTATTCTTATTTATTTTTTACCCACTTTTGTTTGTTTACATCTTTCTCTGTGTATACAAGGTATCTTTCTCTCCATTCAGAGAAGAAAAAAAAAACACATAGGCGGGCTGCGCAGTGACTGATCACTGTGATAGCCAATCAGATGCTATCATAGTGAACAGGTGATCAGGAACCAGGAGTCCCAATTCATTAGTACAGGACCCGGTCTCTTGGTGAGAGCCCGTCTCTGTGCTGGGAGCGCACTGTGCAGCATGCTCCCAGCACAAACACTGGTTTGAACAGGCAGCAGAAAGGGGTAAAAATCCAAATCCCCAGCAAGTGGCTGGGAACATGGATTTTTTGGATCCCTATCCTGGCACCCTAAGATGACTGGCACCAGCCCTGACTACTACTAGAGAATGAGAATTAGCACTTGCTATTCATGAGTGGCCATGGATGGTGGTTGTGCAAAGAAGGAAGATACATATTTAAATAGAAACATGGCCAACAACAAGTCTAGAGACGCTTAGTGGTCGGCGCTGTAAGCAGTGGTAGGGTACATTTTTTCAATGGGAAACCATAAATTGGGACAAGGAGGAGTGATGTATAGTGAACTGACTGTATGGTGAATGTAATTTTATTTTTTTAACTGACCCTTGAAACCCATCCATGGACCACATAGGGGTTCATGGACCCAAGGTTAAGAACCCCTGACCTAGAGGATTCATTTTCTGATGTTCTGTATGTGTAAAAAAGTGTTTTTTTCCTTTGCAAAGGTGGCAGCATAATTTCACTTTGCAGTCAGGATCTTTAGAATTCTCACCCCCTGGTCCTTGAGTTTATTTATTACAGGTATTTACATGGGGCTGTCAATTAGCACAACATTTTACATACTGCACATTTATATCAGTCCGCACCAATAGGTGATTACAGTCTAAGTTCCCCATCTCATATACATATACTAGTGGCTAAATGGGTAGCACCTGGCAGCACTAGTGTTGTTGGTTCGAATCCCAGCCAAAACAGCAACTGCCTGGAGTTTGCATGTTCTCCCTGTGCCTGTGTGGGTTTCCTCCCACACAGGAGAATTGGCTCCTGTCTAAATTGGCCCCAGTATGTATAAATATACGTTAGGGACCTTAGATTGTACGCCCCTTGAGGGTTAGGGACTGATGTGAATGTACAATATATATGTAAAGCGCTGTGTAAATTGACGGCACTATATAAGTACCTGAAATAAATAAATTTAGACATGGAGTGTGAAAGGAAACTAGAGTAACCGAGGAAGCCCAAACAAGCACAGCGAGAACATGCAAACTCCATGCCGGCAGTGTCCTGGCTGGGGTTCAAACTGAGAACTGCAGTGCTACAAGACAAGTCTGAGCCACTGTGCCGTTCGCTCCTTTCCTCCTTCAAAAAAAGCAACTGCCATTTTTACAAAAATATGAACAATGGCAGTCGTCATATCACAGAGCAGGTTTCCTTTGTTTGCATGTGTGGTGGAGTTTACAGCCCTTCTTAAAGGCTATCCACAGTGGGATGCTTTTCAGAGGCATTGGACAGGCAGCTTGGAGGTGATATGGTGCGTTTTTAACACCTTCTTTAACCAATGGAAACCCAGCACTGTCCCATTCTTTTCTCTTCCCACCACATACACTATAGGGAAAACCTGCCATTGCTGACATCCTTCCTGTCCTGCTGAGAGCGTTTACCAGACAGCAAGTGAGGGGAACTTTCCAGCAACAACACAGACAGAAATAAAAATGCTTTTCTTCAGTAGAGTAAGGGGAGGCTAGAACCCCAGTTAATTTATTTTTTTAGTTCTTCAACAGCCATTTTCTTAAGGTATGAACCTTTTCCTTTTTTTTCTAGCAGTTGCATAGTATATATTTTTTAAATTCTTTCTTTGGATATTACCAATAAATACAGATATAATATATAATACAAAACAGTATAAATAATATATACCACATTTACTTTCATAATTATTATTAGGTATCATTTTTATTATTATTAATTTTTTATTGGTATATTTACCGTTATTTTAAAGTTTTTATATATTCTTCATATCTCATTGTAGTCCTGATGAAGGGGGCGAGGTGAGGCCCCCAAAACGCGTTGGATATTGCGTTCACTACATGTTTTGGAAATAATCTTCCATTATAATAATAATCTTCTAATTTGGATTTTGTGTCAGTGTGGCAATACAAATCTTTGATCCAACCAATATACCAATTTCCAGAGATTTTCGGTGGAGGTCCCTCAGTGTATGGAAGCAGCCCACACATCTCCCAGATGCCTCATTGGGATAATAGTAGTAGAGTATTGTGACAATACCAACCATAGGTACTAAGCAGAATCCACCTAGGGTCCCAGTTCCATTCAATCCACTATCTCAGGGATTAGTATTTCTGTCTGTGTTCTTGTTGCAGTTCTTCTCTCACTTCCTAGTTGGTGAAACAATTTTTGGCAGGACAGGAAGGGAGAAGAAATCCCCAAAATTAAACTCCCAGATAGTAGTCTATCCAAAACAAGAAAAAAACATTTTTTTTGGCTTGATATACATTTTAAAGTGGTTCTAAAGTCTCAAAGGTTTTTACCCTCATGCATTCAATGTATAAAGGTAAAAAACCTTTTGTGTTTAGCAGCCCCCCACAGCCCCCGAACACTTACCTGAGCCCCTCTTGATTCAGTGATGTCCATGACAGCCTTGGTTCTCCAGGGACTCTCACTCCTGATTGGCTGAGGATGCAGCGGGAGCCAATCACAGCAAGTAAGCCAATCAGGAGAGGGAGGGGGCAGGGACGAGCTGTGGCTCCGTGTGTGAATGGACACGGAGAGCGAGCCTACCCGGGTGCCCCCTTAGCAAGCTGTTTGCTCAAAGGGCACCCAAAAGGAGGGAGGGGCCAGGAGCACCGTTAGAGGACTTGAGAAGAGGAATACTCGGGCTGCTCTGTGTAAAACGACTGCACAGAGCAGGTAAGTATAACATGTTTGTTATTTTTAAGAAAAAAAAAGATTTTACTGTGGAATAGCAGAAGTTTGATACCTTTATCAGTTAGATCTGTAAAATGATGAAATTTTATTCATCATGCTCCCGCACATAGCTCATACTGTATATTTACCAATTGTAAATGTGTATTGGTCCCACGCAAAGTCTCTAAAACAGTGAGCAGCAGAGATGACCCATTGACTGGAGATAAGGGACCCGAAGCAACAGCTTGATAATGGATTCTGGGAAACACAAATACATGAATCAGATCTAATCCAAAACAGTTAAAACTCAACTTTTGGTATAAATATAAAAAAAAACACATGTAAAGCCAATTCCAGCCATCTAAACCGGGGGTCTTCTAAAGACGGCCTGCAGGCCACTTCTGATCCACTACAAGGTTTTACCGGGCCTGGAACAGCTTGTCCCATATGTGAGAGGGTGACTCTGAACTGAAGGGTTCATTCTGATGTGAAGGAGGAGCTGTAATGTGATGTAGGCTTTTGATGCGAAGGGGGGAGGAGTCTTTGATGTGAAAGGGGCTCTGATTTGAAAGTGGGGACACTGATGATGTGGGCTTCTGATGTGAGGTTATTTATTAGAGAATTTTTAGTTTTTCATTTAAATGTTATTTATTCATAATAACAATTTGTTTGTAAAATAGACTCCTCAAAACTTTTTCTGCGACCCCAACAGGGGACCACTATGCTCTGTCTATTGGGAATGAGGAAGTCAAGTGGGAACCGAGACGCCAGGCACATGGTGAAGCTTTCGATTTGTCAGCCAGCTACACAGTGGTCCGGACGCTGTGGCCGCCCTTCCACCCATCCTCCATTGGACTGCTGTGTGATAGAGAGGGCTTGCTCCCTTTGACTATATACGCCTTTTCTCTTTAGTTATGTGAGTATGTTTATTCTGTTCATAATAAAGCTTTTGAGTACCTTTACTACACTAGAGGTCTGCACTGTCTCCCCCCCCGACCCTGATTTATAAAATACTTGTAGTGGCCCAGAAAAGTTTGGAGACCCCTTTTCTGGGCCACGAACAAAGGAGGCCCCTTTTCTGGGCCACGAAACCAAGAGCAAAAATGTAATATATTGCAGATTACAATTTTTGGATGTGGTGGCTGCATTCATTTATTTTTCAGGCTAAGAACATTTTCTGCAATTACAGAAAAATGTTGATCCTGCCAGAAGTTCAGCATTCTTGTAAATTCCTGTCCATTGCAATTAAATTAATTGTATCAACTTTTCTACCTGTTAATCAGTGACCCATTGAAAATCCATAACTGGTGCCCCAGTGTACTTGTGTTTTGACCACGGGCAGACTGACTATTTGAAAACTCGGGCACTGCCCGAGGGCCCGGGGTCAGTAGGGGGCCCCATGTGATGCCCCTGGTACCTCTTTCATAGGCTTTGTTGAGTTGGGGCAAGGACACAGGGGCCCCATGATCCCCTATTGCCCGGGGGCCCCATGAGTTGTCAGTCTGCCCCTGGTTTGGACTTAACACCCTTCACAGTGATAGGTTCAAACTCTCCAGCTTGCATCCACCAAATAAATCTGAGATTCTCTATTGACCCTATTGGATTGAGGGATGGTGGACATGTGCAAAAGATCCAGAGCACTTCAACACATGGGCCCCGGGCTTCAGGGCTGCTGTTAGAAACCATGAGGCCACATACAGCCAACCTGAAAGCTCCTCCCAAAAAAAACCCCCACAGTTTACTATACACAGTGATTGGTACCAATCACTCATCGTGTTAATTCAGGAAAGGAAGGGGCTGGTAAATGTGACCGGACCCTTCCCCCACTCTCCATCCTGAATGATTCTATTGTGTGCTTGCAGCTGCCAGTGGGAAGGAGAGCACAAAACCTGGCAGCACTATGGGGGGTGGGGGCACACAGGGGAGCCTGAGCAGAAGGGGGAAACATATGCTGCACAGGGAGGGTGATGGGTGCGGTGGCGGACAAACACTGGAACCGATCCCCCGTATGGCTGTCTCTGCAGCAGCTGAAAGCAAAAGGGGAAGGAGAAGAAGCCAGCTTTCAGCTGCTGCAGAGAGAGCCATACAGGGGATTGGTTCCAGTAACTGCCCTTCCCCCACTGTTCTGATCACCCTTTCTGCCCACATCCAATTCACCCAGCTGCCTGGGCCCCAATTCTGGCCTGGGCCCCATACAAGAAGACTGGTGGTACCCCCTTATCCACAGCCCTGCATGGGCCCATGTTTTTTCTTTTTTTTTTTTGCCTGATACTATTTGTTTTCCTGATGCTCACGGGCAGCTGGCAAGTAAATGCAAATATTTAACAAAAAAAAATTGGTTCAGTGCAGAAGCCACTATTTATGGATATCTACTATTTCAGCCCCAATATGGATTGTAAATGAACCGCTTGTTTTAGTCCTTTATAATGAATAAGTTCTTTTTTTTTCACTCACACTAATTAACACATTCCACGGATGTTTTTTCGGATTATTTGTATCTGAGCTCTCGTCATTTATGTCTGCATCTGTGCTCTCATCATTCAGGCCGCACATTTCTCCATAGTTCTTAATGTCTGTAACACATTTTCAAGCATGATTAGTTTTATTTTTTTATGAAATATGCAAAATGCTTGTCTCTTTCCACCTCTTTCTACAGTCTCCATGTTTATACATATACAGGTGAAACTCGAAAAAATAGAATATTGTGCAAAAGTTCATTTATTTCAGTAATGCAACTTAAAAGGTGAAACTAATATATGAGATAGACTCATTACATGCAAAGCAAGATAGTTCAAGCCGTGATTTGTCATAATTGAGATGATTATGGCTTACAGCTCATGAAAACCCCAAATCCACAATCTCAGAAAATGAGAATATTGTGAAAAGGTGCAATATTCTCGGCTCAAAGTGTCCCACTCTAATCAGCTAATTAAGCCATAACACCTGCAAAGGGTTCCTGAGCCTTTAAATGGTCTCTCAGTCTGGTTCAGTAGGAATCACAATCACGGGAAAGACTGCTGACCTGACAGTTGTGCAGAAAACCATCATTGACACCCTCCATAAGGAGGGAAAGCCTCAAAAGGTAATTGCAAAAGAAGTTGGATGTTCCCAAAGTGCTGCATCAAAGCACATTAATAGAAAGTTATGTGGAAGGGAAAAGTGTGGAAGAAAAAGGTGCACAAGCGGCAGGGATGACTGCAGCCTGGAGAGGATTGTCAGGAAAAGGCCATTCAAAAGTGTTGGGGACTTTTACAAGGAGTGGACTGAGGCTGGAGTCAGTGCATCAAGAGCCACCACACACAGACGGATCCTGGACATGGGCTTCAAATGTCGTATTCCTCTTGTCAAGCCGCTCCTGAACAACAAACAACATCAGAAGCGTCTTACCTGGGCTAAAGAAAAACAGACCTGGTCTGTTGCTCAATGGTCCAAAGTTCTCTTTTCTGATGAGAGCAACTTTTGCATCTCATTTGGAAACCAAGGACCCAGAGTATGGAGGAAGAATGGAGAGGCACACACTGCAAGATGCTTGAAGTCCAGTGTGAAGTTTCCACAGTCTGTGTTGATTTGGGGAGCCATGTCATCTGCTGGTGTTGGTCCACTGTGCTTCATTAAGTCCAGGGTCAACGCAGCCGTCTACCAGGAGATTTTGGAGCACTTCATGCTTCCTTCCGCAGACGAGCTTTATGGGGATGCTGACTTCATTTTCCAGCAGGACTTGACACCTGCCCACACTGCCAAAAGCACCAAAACCTGGTTCAATGACCGTGGGATCACTGTGCTTGACTGGCCAGCAAACTCGCCTGACATGAACCAGGTCTTGAATTGCCAAGAGAAAGATGAGAGACATGAGACTGAACAATGCAGAAGAGCTGAAGGCCGCTATTGAAGCATCCTGGTCTTCCATAACACCTCAGCAGTGCCACAGGCTGATAGCTTCCATGCCACGCCGCATTGAGGCAGTAATTGCTGCAAAAGGGGCCCAAACCAAGTACTGAGGAAATATGCATGCTTATACTTTTCAGAGGTCCCATATTGTTCTATGTACAATCCTTGTTTTATTGATTGCATGTAATATTCTCATTTTCTGAGATTGTGGATTTGGGGTTTTCATGAGCTGTAAGCCATAATCATCACAATTATGACAAATCACGGCTTGAACTATCTTGCTTTGCATGTAATGAGTCTATCTCATATATTAGTTTCACCTTTTAAGTTGCATTACTGAAATAAATGAACTTTTGCACGATATTCTAATTTTTTGAGTTTCACCTCTTTACTAATAAACGATATATACAGCAACAACTGCAGGGAAACAGGTAAAGGGAAACAAGGTAAAGCAAGGTCAAGGGGAAAGGCTGGATGGTGGAGGGAATGCAGGTTGGACCAAGTCAGGACAAGTATAGGCGGTACAGATCAGACATGTTCAGGATACAAGAGTAAAGGGTGCACAGACCAAATGCTGAAGTACTAGGTGGACCCATAGGTGGTTCTAAATAGCCTCCCAACACTAGGGGGTGACTATTCGCAAGACCCACTGGCTGCTGCGAGACACCTGCTGGTGGACATTGGAATTACACCATTCAAGTCTGGGGAACACAGTGCCATCAGTAAGTGTTCGAGCTGTACAGCATGCTCCTGATATACTCCGGTCAGTCATAACTTTATGACCACTGACAGGTTAAGTGAATAACACTGATTATCTCATTACATAGTTAGTCTGGCTGAAAAAAAACGAAAGTCCATCCAGTTCAACCGTTAAAAAGAAAAAAAGTTATAATCCTATACCCACAGTTGATCCAGAGGAAGGCAAAAAAAAACCAGCAAAGCATGGTCTAATTTTCTCCTGCAGGGGAAAAAAATTCCTTCCTGATTCCCCGAGAGGCAATCGGATATTCCCTGGATCAACTGTGGGTATAGGATGCAAGTAATAATGTTGTCCATGAAGCTGGTGTGTTGAAAGCAAAAAAATGGGCATTGTAGTTTGTTGTGTATGGGGCTGTGTAGTCAGAGACTGGACAGGGTAGCCCATGCTGATCTGTGCCAACAGCAATGGGCACATGAGCCTCAGACCTAGACCGTGGAGCAATGGAAGAGGGTGGCCTGGTCTGATGAATCATTTTTTCTCTTACATCATGTGGAAGGCTGGGTGAGTGTGCGTCATGTATCCAGTGGTGTATTTAGATTTTGTGCTGCCCTGGGCAACACAAAATTGAAAGCCCCCCACGGAGAGAGCCTGACACCAACCAACACCCCCCCTGACCCCCCCCCACTGGAGAAAGCCTTCCACTACCACCACCCTCCATACACTGACCACACCACCCCCCACCCCACCAATAGAGAGAAAGACACTTGCCTTCACAGCTCCAGACATCCCTTGGAATGAGAGTCAGGCTCTGCATACACCGGCAGGTAGCCTGCAACCTCTCTCAGAGCCCACCTGGTCCCCATGGGGCTGTTCCCCTAAAAAAATGTCGCCCTAGGCAAATGCCTTGTTTGCCTTGTGGTAATACACCCCTGTATGTACCTAGCGAAGAGATGAAACCAGGATGTAGTATGGGAAAAAGGCAAGCCAGCAGAGGCAGGCAGTGTGATGTTGTGAGCAATGTTCTCCTGGGAAACCTTGGATCCTGCCATTCATGTGGATGTTGCTTTAATACGTACCACCTACCTAAACATTGTTGGTGACCAAGTACACCCCTTCATGGAAAATGTATTCCCTGATGGCAGTGGCCTCTTTCAGCAGGATAATGCACACTGCCATACTGAAAAAAAAAATGGTTCAAGAATGGTTTGAGGAACACAAGTTAAAGTATTGACTTGGCCTTCAGATCTCAATCCAAACTGAACATCTGTGGGATGTGCTGGAAGCACAAGTTTAATCCAAGGAGGACCCACCTTGCAATTTATGGGATTTAAAGGATCTGCTACTGAATGCTTAGTGCCAGATATCACAGTATACCTTCAGAGGTCTAGTGGCATCCATGCCCCAATGGGTCAGGGCTGTTTTGGCAGCAAAAGGGGGACCTACTCAATATTAGGTGAGGGGTCCTAAAGTTATAGCTGATTGGTGTATATTCAGATAAGTAATGACCTCTTAGAGAGAAAGAAGATTATAGACTGCTGTGGTGCAAGAAGAAGAGCAGTATAAGACCATACTTGTTATCTCCTGGAAGACTCGCTCTATGCCCTCTGCTTCTTCCAGTATGAACATGTGCCTCTCCTTCTCCTTCTGAGATGCTATTTCACTCAGTTCTCCCCTGTCGACGTCCGTACCAATGCCAAATGCATAGATATCTATGGGCGGATCAGACAACACATATCCCATCGTTATTGTTAAAGAAAATGATTACGGTTCCAGCCTTACATGAATTTATGAAAATAGTTTTCAAAATAATTCTACACGCGTTAATGCTATTGGTATACTGATTTCAATGCTTTGGTACTTGAAGCAGACAAATTAACCTCCAAATTGAAATAAAATTAATTAATTAAAAGAATTTACTGCCTCAAGCATGCACAAAGTTTCCACTGCAATGGTGAGTAAAATATGGTAGCACCATGCATGCGTGGTGGCTGCATCCTGGCTGATCTCCTACATCATGGCGTATGCACAGATCATTCAGCCTGCTGGACAATCCCCACCACTCTCTCACTTCTTCTCTTGACACCAGTAACTAATACAGCAGCAGAGCAGGGAAAATAATTATGCTCTGCACCCGTATATGTGTGGTGGAAGCTAACGGCCTAGTCTTCCACAGAAATTGATTTTGCTTTATACAAAGGCAGCAACCACACATGCAGAGTAGTAAAGCCATTTTGTAGGAAACTAGGCTGTAAGTGTCACCCACACATGCGTAGTAATAAAGCCATTTTGTGTGAGACTAGTTTATAAGCGCCAACTACACCCTCATGGTGGTAAAGCCAGTTTGTAGGAGACTAGGTTGTAATCACCAACTACGCATGCATGGTAGTAAAGCCAGTTTGGAGGAGACTAGGTTGTAATCACCAACTACACATGCATGGTTGTAAAGCCAGTTTGGAGGAGACAAGGTTGTAAGCGCCAACTACGCATGCATGGTAGTAAAGCCAGTTTGTAGGAGACTAGGTTGTAATCACCAACTACACATGCATGGTTGTAAAGCCAGTTTGGAGGAGACAAGGTTGTAAGCGCCAACTACGCATGCATGGTAGTAAAGCCAGTTTGGAGGAGACTAGGTTGTAATCACCAACTACACATGCATGGTAGTAAAGCCAGTTTGTAGGAGACTAGGTTGTAAGCACCAACTACACATGCATGGTAGTAAAGCCAGTTTGTAGGAGACTAGGTTGTAAGCACCAACTACACATGCATGGTAGTAAAGCCAGTTTGTAGGAGACTAGGTTGTAAGCACCAACTACACATGCATGGTATTAAAGCCAGTTTGTAGGAGACTAGGTTGTAAGCGCCAACTACACATGCATGGTATTAAAGCCAGTTTGTAGGAGACTAGGTTGTAAGCGCCAACTACACATGCATGGTAGTAAAGACAGTTTATAGGAGACTAGGTTGTAAGCACCAACTATGCATGCATGGTAGTAAAGCCAGTTTGTAGGAGACTAGGTTGTAAGCGCCAACTACACATGCATGGTAGTAAAGACAGTTTATAGGAGACTAGGTTGTAAGCGCCAACTACGCATGCATGGTAGTAAAGATAGTTTATAGGAGACTAGGTTGTAATCGCCAACTATGCATGCATGGTAGTAAAGCCAGTTTGGAGAAGACTAGGTTGTAAACACCAACTACGCATGCATGGTAGTAAAGATAGTTTATAGGAGACTAGTTTGTAAGCACCAACTACGTAGGCATGGTAGTAAAGCTAGTTTGTAGGAGACTAGGTTGTAATCACCAACTACGCATGCATGGTAGTAAAGCCAGTTTGTCAGAGACTAGGTTGTAATCGCCAACTACGCATGCATGGTAGTAAAGCCAGTTTGTCAGAGACTAGGTTGTAATCGCCAACTACGCATGCATGGTAGTAAAGCTAGTTTGTAGGAGACTAGGTTGTAAGAACCAACTACGTAGGCATGGTAGTAAAGCTAGTTTGTAGGAGACTAGATTGTAATCACCAACTACGCATGCATGGTAGTAAAGCCAGTTTGTAGGAGACTAGGTTGTAATCGCCAACTATGCATGCATGGTAGTAAAGCCAGTTTGGAGGAGACTAGGTTGTAAACACCAACTATGCATGCATGGTAGTAAAGCCAGTTTGTAGGAGACTAGGTTGTAAACACCAACTATGCATTCATGGTAATAAAGCCAGTTTATAGGAGACTAGGTTGTAAGCACCAACTACGCATGCATGGTGGTAAAGCCAGTTTGTAGGAGACTAGGTTGTAAGAACCAACTACGCATGCATGATAGTAAAGCCAATTTGTAGGAAACTAGTGGAGATGTGCATAATTTCAAAAATTTCAAGGACTTCTCCAGAGCCTCTCCCATCCTCTAGAACTCCCTACTCCATTCTGTTCCGGCTATCCGCTACTCTGTCTATTTTTAGGTGATCCCTAAATACTCATCTCTTCAGGGAAGCCTATACTGCCTTCAGCTAATAACCAAATCTTTTATTTCTCCCAGATTACCTTTAGTTCCACCAGCCACTCCCTATTAGATTGTAAACTCCCAGGATTAGGCCCTCCTAAGCCTCTTGTATTGAATTGCATTGTTGCTGTATTTTATCCCTGTATATTGTAAAGCGCTGAGCAAAGTGTTGGTGCTATATAAATCCTGTATAATTATCATAATAATAGTTACAAAGGTCATTTTGTAGCAGACTAGGTTGTAAATGCCAACCACGCATACCAGTAGCACAATTTGTTAATGTCATGCAATTATTTTTCTTTCTCTGCCATTGTTTTGGTAGCTGGTGTCCAGTAAAGGGTGGTGATGATTGAGTGTATACTAATAGTGCCGCACTCCTATATAAATGATCTGTAGTGACTTATGCTATTATTTCCAAATCAATTGATAAACGGATTGATAAATAAAATAAAAAATAATGAATAAATAAATTATATATGATGCAGGAATTGTAATAATACATAACTGTGCTGGTGATTATTTGTGAAATCTAATGGTGAGACAAAGTCAATATATAGATGCACATAAACAGTCCTCTTCCAATGTAAATTACAATGGTAAAATACTACTCCCACAATCCAAATGCAGTGTGATCTTAGTATGCGCTCACCTTATGTTTTGCCTAACTATACAGGCAAAACTAGCTTTTTGTCCTTATAGGACTGATGAAATAATCTTCCTGTGTGAGGTTTTCCGAATGACAAATGGATAGTTGTAATTAGATCTTAATCCACCTGGGGTCTCTGCAGTAAATGTAACTGATGCTTGAAAGGAATGGATGGATGGATGGATGGATGGATATCTCCCTTTTTCCACTCCAGGGGTCTCCTTCCTCCTTTATCAATCTCCAGCATGTCACGGATGGATTACATAAGAGAAAAAGAAACCATGGTGCCTTATCCTTTTTAAAAGATATATTTTATTGCTGATAGATATACCACTCACATTGATTTAGTATGCAATAAGCTAAAAGAGTGACAGCATGGCCTGCAGTCTCTGCTATACTCGCCGTGCTTATCCGAGACAACGTCGTGACGCAAAGCCCCTCCCCTACGTGTTGCGTCACCGGGTCACGTGACTTCATCAGGGGCATACGAATCGTATCCCTGATGAAGTCACGTGACCCGGTGACGCAACGCATAGGGAAGGGGCTCTGACGTCACAACCTTGTCTCGGATAAGCACGGCGAGTATAGCAGAGACTGCAGGCCATGCTGTCACTCTTTTAGCTTACTGCATACTAAATCAATGTGAATGGTATATCCATCAGCAATAAAATATATCTTTTAAAAAGGATAAGGCACCATGGTTTCTTTTTCTCTAAAATCGGGCACCCCCCCACATCTAAATTTGTCCCACCCCTTCCTGTTTAAGATCCACCACTTCCTTTTTAGGTCATGCCTCTTCCTATTAGAGCTCCTCCCCACTGACAACGATGGAGCGCTATTCCTCCCACTGACAACAACGGTGGGGCACTATTCCTCTCACTGACACCAATGTTGGGGCACTATTCCTCCCACTGACACCATTGATGGGGCACTATTCCTCCCACTGACATCAATGATGGGGCACTATTTCTCCCACTGATACCAATGATGGGGCACTATTCCTCCCACTGACACAAATGATGGGGCACTATTCCTCCCACTGACGCCAATGATGGGGCACTATTCTTCCCACTGACGCCAATCATGGGAAACTATTCCTCCCACTGACGCCAATCATGGGAAACTATTCCTCCCACACTGACACCAATGATGGGGCATTATTCCTCCCACTGACACCAACTATGGTGCCCCATAATTAGTGTCAGTGTGGGAAAGGGAGGGTGGCGCCACCGCCACGCCGCCCCCCTGAAAAGGGCTGCCCTAGGCGAATGCATTGTTAGCCTCGCGGCAAATACGCCCCTGGGTAAAACAAGTACTGAACACGTCACCATTTTTCTCAGTAAGTATATTTCTAAAGGTGCTATTGACATGAAAATTTCACCACATGTCGGTAACAACCCATGCAATCCATAGAGAGAGATAAGAGAAAGAAAAAGAGATGATGAAAGAAACATAAGAGTGACAGACAGACAGAATCGGCTTCACCTAGGTAATCCTCTCTGTTTGGAGTGATGTCTAAGAACTCTCTAATTCTCTTTACCATATCCACAGGCCGACCACCCATGTTGGCTTTTCCTGGATAAAATGATACAATGACAGTGTATTAGTTGACTACTATAATTTACCTTGGTCATCACGTTAACTCATTCAGGTACATGCTGCAGAAATATCACATACTTTGTACAGAACTAGTAGATCCTATTATAAAATGTATGTTTATGAGGACAGTGCACATTATTATATGTAATGCTGGAGCATACTATACAAGACTGCTGGAGGAGCACTGGGGCAATATAGCTGTTGAGGACTTGTTACCATACACCTGCACTGCTATGAACAGCACGTCCCCTGTTTCCTTCTCCAAGTCCTGAGCTTTCTATGGTGGACCATCTCATGCCACCACAGTGAAGCCGGCACTACATAGGAATGCTGCAGCTGCGTGCAACATGCTACAGGGAGGTAATAGGACCGTGTGACAGATCCTATTTTTTGCATGCCACTGGCACTGAAGCACATTTATGCACGTGCAGGGGTAGGGAGAAAGTCCTGCCTGGGTGAGAATCGCAGAAGTGCTGCTTTGTAGCACAAATAAGTAAAAAAAAAAAAAGAGAGGGAGGGGGGAGGAGGCAGGGCAGCAGAACATAACGTTTTGGGTGATGGTTGACTTTAAAAAGGAGTTTCATTCATTTTTTAAATTCAGTAATACTTTGCAATATTGTCAGAAAGTACCTTTTTTTTATGTTTCCCCTGAACTTCCGGCCTTGGCCACCTACGTCATCAGCCTGCCCTGCTGACCCCTTGGAAATCTATGTTATCAATCCCATGGGTCTTTGGGCATCTAAGACTTCTCAAAGTACACCTCGCAGTGTCATTACTATGCAAGATCGGAAGGTGCATGCTGGGTAACCAGCTGCACGGAAACTCAGAAAATAATGCAAGATGGCTTCAGCTGCCCACAGCTACCATGGCCGTGGCCAGAATCCAAGGGGCATAAAAACAACAAATGATTTGGTAAGTAAATTGAGAACAGAAATGTGCAGCAATATCCAATGTGGATAATGTCATTTACAGCCATGTTGCTTATGTTGTTATTATAATTTGATTTATCAGACTGTAACTACTCTTTAAGTAATAAAAAATAGCCTATAATACCACAAACAATAATAGGAAAATGAAAGTAATAAAAAATGGCCTATAATATCACAAACAATAATAGGACAACTTAAGTAATAAAAATATCCTACAATATCACAATCAATAATAGGAAAACTAAAGTAATAAAAATATCTTATAATATCACAAACAATAATAGAAAAACCTGAAGTAATAAAATATCCTATAACATCACAAACAATAATAGGAAAACTAAAGTAATACAAATATCCTATAACATCACAGTCAATAATAGGAAAACTAAAGTAATAAAAATATCCTATAATATCAGAAGCAATAATAGGAAAACTAAAGTAATACAAATATCCTTTAATATCAGAAGCAATAATAGGAAAACTATAGGGGTTAATAGGGGTTATGAGAAGATTGATGGACTTTGGAAAGGGATATCTAATAGTGGCGGGAGACTTTAATATATGTATGGATCCACAAATAGATACAACATCTAGAGCACAAAGAGGGGAAAATAGGTCCATGGGATTATTGAAAACGGTGATGAAAGAGTGCCAATTGGTGGATAGCTGGAGAATTGTTAATATGAGAGATAGAGATTATACTTTTTTCTCTAGTGTACATAGGACATACTCTAGATTGGACTATATTTTGGTGGACCATCGACTTGTTGAGGATCTGGTTAAAGTAAAAATAGAAGCAATAACTTTCTCGGACCATGCACCCGTAGTATTGGAATTAAGATGGGGAGGGAAGGTGTCAGGAGGCCTATCATGGAAGTTGAATGAGACACTCCTCATGGATCCAGATATTGACCGGAAGATCAGAGTAGAAATAGAGAGGTTCTTTGAGGAAAATGAAACAGGGGATGTATCACTAGCTACAGTGTGGGAGGCACATAAAGCATATGTAAGAGGAATCCTTATAGCAATTGGGGCAAGGAAAAAAAGGGAAAGACGAGAGAAGATCAGTGGGCTTTTGAAGGAAATAGCTGAGATGGAACTCCTACATAAAAATAACATAAGAAAAGATATAGAGCAAAGAGTGATAAAAAAGAGGGAAGAACTAGAGAAGGTAATGGAGGAAGAAAAAATGAGAACCTTTAATAAGATCAATGGTGAAAGATATAGATAGGGAGACAGATCAGGAAAATATCTGATGAGAGCCCTGAGGAAAAAGAAGAATAGGAACTATATAGATAAAATAAAAAACTCCAAGGGAGAGTTAGTCCATTCAACCAGAGACATTGCAAAGGTATTTAAAGATTACTACAGTAAATTATATAATATTGCCCCCAAGGATGACATAAATAAAGATAAAATGATAAATATTGAAAAAAGAAGGGATTATTTAAGAAATGCAGGATTACCAAAATTCAGTGAAGAACTATTAAACTCCTTAGAATCTGAAATCACACAGGAAGAACTAAACATAGCATTAAAAAGCTTTAAGACGGGGAAAAGCCCAGGCCCAGACGGGTATACCGTGAGATATTATAAAAAATATGGTGATTTACTGATACCCAAGCTCAAGAGATATATGGAGGCGTTGGGGGGAGAGATGGAGATAAGACAGGAATCCCTTCTGGCACAGGTGGTCTTAATACATAAGGAAGGTAAAGACATCACCCACTGTTCAAGTTATAGACCGATATCACTATTGAACGTAGATACGAAGCTGTATGCAAACGTATTGGCGAATAGGTTAAGAGATCTGATGCCGGATTGGATACATGGAGATCAGGTGGGCTTTGTTAGAGGAAGGGAGGGTCGAGATAACGGGTTGAGATCCCTGATGCTTATACAGAAAAGTAAAATGGAAAAAAAAACAGTAGTGCTGCTCTCGATAGATGCGGTGAAGGCGTTCGACAGGGTTAACTGGAGCTTTATGTTAGATACACTGGAGATCCTGGGATTGGGTAGTAGGATGAGAAAGTGGATTGGAAAGTTGTATGAAGGACCGGCTGCGATGGTAATGGTAAACGGAGAGAGATCAGAGACCTTTTCTATGTCAAATGGAACCAGACAGGGATGCCCACTTTCCCCACTGTTGTTTGTTTTATCATTGGAACCCCTGTTATCAACAATTAGGAAGAATATAGATATAAGGGGAATAAATGTTGGAAAGACAGAACATAAGATAGCCGCCTTCGCGGATGATTTATTATTCTATGTTGGAAACCCGAGGATAACACTTCCTAACCTAATGAAAACATTGAAGGAATATGGGGAAATGTCAAATCTAAAAATTAACCCGAGCAAAACAGAGATATTAAATATAAATCTTCCAAAGAGTGAAAAAGAAAATATACAGAGAGAATTTCCCTTTATATGGAAAGATAGAGAAATAAAGTACCTGGGAGTAAAACTCACTCCCTCACAGAAAAATCTTTATAAAGCTAATTATATCCCAATGTTAAACGAAATCAGAGAGGAATTGAGGAAAATGGGTAGTGGAAATCCTTCCTGGCTGGGTCGTATTAACCTGATAAAAATGGTAATTCTCCCGGAAATACTGTATAAATTTCAGATGATTCCCATTAATCTCCCAGAGGTGTATTTTAGGACAATTAAGCGAATGGTAACTAAATATATATGGAAAAATAAAAAACCTAGGATATCATATGAAGTGCTAAGCAGAAATAAAGAAAAGGGGGGGTTGGGAGTACCGGACTTTAAAAGATACCACAGGGCAGTCATTTTAGCAAGAATTTTTGACTGGATATATAATTCAAAGAGTAAACATTGGGTCACAATTGAAAATACACTTAGTAGAAAGCAGTTGGGTAGGAGTGTATGGGTGCCACCACAGTTTAGAGAATTAGAGGAGAACACGAGTATATACACGAGAATTGTAATAAGGGAGTGGGATAAAATGCACAAACAGAGGAAATGGGATTATAATTCACTATTAATGTCACTAAGAAATTCAGAGTTTTTCCCCCCAGGTAAAGAGGAAATTTCAGGTAGATGGATTATGAAGGAAGACGCTCAGTTGAGAGATGTAATGGAGGGGGTAAACTTAAGAACACTGGAGGATTTGAAAAGGGAAGAGGGAAGAATTTTCACTAGGATAGATATATGGAGATATAATCAACTGAAACAATTTGTGGAGAAATTGACGAAGCCCCTTAGAACTAGGAAAGAGTGGAATGAATTTGAGAAATACTTAGAAGACCGAGGTGATGGGAAACACAGCACTGCTAAAGCATATAAAGCTCTCACGGATTTAGATAGTAAGTTTAAATTAAAATACATAGAAAAATGGGAAAAGGATTTAGGAGTGGAGTGGGAAGAGCACACACAGAGGAAAATATATAGAATGGTACACGAAAATATTAGTATGCGTGAGGTGAAAATGAATTTTAAATGTTTGACAAGGTGGTATTTTACACCGGTGATAGAACACAAGTTGAGTGAGGAGAACCAACCCTGGTGTTGGCGAGGGTGTGGAGGGCTGGGCACGATATATCACATATGGTGGGAATGTTCAAAAATACAAGTATATTGGGAAAAAATTAGAAATCAAATCACGATTATCACTGGAATAGAGATAGGACTGGACCCTGAAACCTGTCTTTTTCATAACTCAATATTACCTGGAAATAAATATAAAAAACTGGGTATAATGTGTTACTTAAATGCAGCAAAAAGTCTGATTCCTAGGTTTTGGCGTAAGGTTGAGGTACCGAGGGAAGAGGATTGGATGAATAGAGTGGACCAGATTGCTAGAATGGAAAAACTTTATTATATGCAGGAAGATAGGATGGTGACATATCATGTGAAATGGGAGGAGTTCAAAGTAAAGGTAAAGGAAGGTACTGAGTGAGTAAGTAAACATAAAGAAAAGGGAAAGAGAGGATAAGAAGAAAGGAAGAGAAAAGAGGAAAGGCCAAGGAAAAGGAGAAAATATAGCAATTAGCCTGTCTTTCTTTCTTCTTCTTTTCCAAGCCTCGGTATCCAGAGGATGTGAGATACAAGTCGATCAGATAGATGTCAGGGGTATATTGAAGCGGGGTGGGAGGTGGGAGGGTGGAAAGGAAGGGGGTTAGGGGGAGAAAATGATATGAAATTAGTGTTTTATGAGATTTTGTAATGTTATATTTTTACATTATGGAAATGTGTATTGTTTTATTTGAAAAATAAATAAATATTTAAATTAAAAAAAAAAAAAAAAAAAATGACACAGGGCGGGGCAATCTACCTTTAGTAACAAGAGACACACCAGCAGACAGTCCCATCAGGAGGGAGGCTGCTGGAGACACCCCCCACCAAGCCAATACACATAAACACATACATCCCATAATAGTTTGCTCCCAAGCAAAACACACAATAGAACAATGGGATGCAACCACATGGCATTAAACAATCAACAACCCCCCCACCCCAATGTTAGGACAGATCACCCTGTAACCCTAACAGGCACAGGGTGATTTACACATAAGAGGGATACGGGGAGCTGAGACGGGGGTCTCCCCACCTCTCCAAAGTGAGCTGTGTTTCATGGGCCCCCCATCCAAACTGACTCCTGTCACAAAGAGTCCCAGGGCAGCTTTACACCTATGATAACATTGCCCCAAGGTGTTGTGTATGTATTTTTGGGTGTCTGCCTGTTCTTTCTAAAGGGTCCTCAAAGCCCATTCATGTAGTAAACTGCACATCTGACCCTTTAACACATGAAATGTGCTGTGGTGTGTTGGAAAAAAGTGTCTGGTAAATTTTTTTTGGCCCATAAACACTCATTAAGGACCCATAGGAATGCAATCAACACATCAGAAATGCATCAGTGCACACTGTAAACTGCTCGGTACAAGCAGACCCTTTAATATATTACTACCTTTGAAGACACTGACAAAAATTAGACACGTTAGTCTGGTGATACATCTGATTTCAAATAGTATAAGTGACATTTAATATATTGTTTTCTTCACCATCAGTCAACAGAATAATGACATGCTGGATTGAGTTCCACTCATCCTTGTTGTACTGATGTATCTGCGATGACATCATGTACAGCACAGACTCCAGTGCCCCCTTAATGTTGGTTCCTTGCTTATCACGGTGCTCTAAAAAAAAAAGAGCAAGAATCTACATATTACTGGGAATGTTTCTAAATAAAATAATAAATGACATAAAAATAATAAATAAAAAAAAGAAAAAAAAACCCAGCAAAGATATGCATTATCATTAAATCTCAATTCCCCAAATTTTGCTGTTTTTGTAAATCCGTTTAAATGTGAATTCTAATTTTTACATGGTTGGACGAATGTACAGTATGTATGTATGTGCAATACCTGTGGATCCCCGTTGAAGCTGGACATCACTGTAAAAGATGCTGCTGCTACTAAAGTGACCTCCACTAGCGTCTGGATCCTGTGCTGAGCAGCTGCCCTGCTGTTTAATGAATGCAGGAGCTCACTTGCTTGGCACAGGCACCAATTAAAGAGCACTATGCATTTTCTCAATGCATGCAAAGTATTCTCTGATTGGAAGAGGTGAAGATCATGATGACATTGGCCCGCCTCTTCACCTCATCCAATCAGAGAACGATTTACAACGTGTTCCATTATTGGCATCCGTGCCAAGTGAGCAACCTGCTTTGATCACAATGCAGCAGGACAACTGCTCGGCACAGGATTTGAAAGCTAGCAGTGATCACTGTAGTAGCAGTGCCTACTACAGTGATTTCCAGCTTTCACAAGGATCCCACAAGTACCGCATATGCATACTTACATTGGTCCAAGCTAGTCCAAGCGTCTCAGAGAATAGATGCTGGTAGTCCTTCCTTCTGAGTCACCGCTTGTCTCCACCCCCTACCAGGGGTGGACTGACAACTCATGGGGCCCCCGGGCAATAGGGGATCATGGGGCCCGTGTCCTTGCCCAAACTCAAAAAAGCCTATGAAAAAGGTAGCAGGAGCATCTCATGGGGCCCCCTACTGTCCCCGGGCCTCGGGCAGCGTCCAAGTTTCCAAATGGTCAGTCCGCCCCTGCCCCCTACCCACCACTGAGCACCATCCCTTGGTTCCATTCCCTACCCACCTCCCATTACCGCCCCTTTTAGAGAATACAGAGCCAAGTATCATTTTGTGGTGCTCAGTATTTGCATGGAATTTGTTAATGATAACAAGAAAAGCTGTAAAATAGATTGCCTGCAGCCAGCAGCAACAGACGACCCCTGCAACAAAAATCCCCCCCGGTAAAAAAAGGTCCAACCCAACAATAGACCCTTGTCATCAACAATCTGCCAGCAGACAGCATCAATAGACCCTCCAGTAGCCAGCAACAATAGACCCCTCCCTCAACAGTAGATCCCTCTCAGGAACAAAATACCACCCCAGCAACATAAGACCCCCTCCCAGCAACAATATATCCCCCACAGTAACAATAGACCTCACCAGCAACAATAGAGCCCCCAGCAGCAACAACAGACCTTCACAACAACAATAGAACCCAGTAGCAATAATAGACATCCCCAGGAACAATAGAGCCCCCCAGCAGCAAGAATAGACCTTCACAGCAACAATAGAACCCCACAGCAACAATAGACCTGCCAGACTCATCCACCTTACCAACTGCTCCGTTTCCGCCACCCCCCTCTGCCAATCCCTCCACTGGCTTCCGATTGCCCAACGGATCAAATTCAAACTGCTAACACTGACGTACAAAGCTGTCCACCATACTGCCCCAAACTACCGGTACATCACCGGCCTAATATCCAAATACCGCCCAAAACGCACTCTCCCCTCCTCACAAGACCTTCTTCTCTCTAGTTCCCTGATCTCCTCCTCCCATGCCTGCCTCCAGGACTTCTCCAGGGCATCACTTATCCTCTGGAACTACCTACCCCAATCCATCAGACTATCACCTATTCTCCTCTCCTTTAGTCGCACCCTAAAAACCCACCTCTTCAGGGAAGCCTACCCCACCCTCTGCTAACTGCCGATCTCCTCCACTCTTCCTACCACTCCATCCCCCACAGCTTTTCCTCCCGTACCACTATCCCCTCCCTCCTAGATTGTAAGCTCCAAGGAGCACGGCCCTCGAACCCCTCATGTATTGCACTGTATTGTTATTGTACTGTCTCATGTATTGACCCCCATTGTAATGTACAGCGCTGAGCGAACTGTTGGCGCTTTATAAATACTGTATAATAATAATAATAATAATGGACCTCCCCAGCAACAATAGAGCCCCCAGCAGCAGCAAAAGACCTTCACAGCAACAATAAAGTTGTATTTTTCCTGATGAATACATTGCCAGGGTGGTGCCCCTGGCACAGCAAAGCCCCAAATAGTCAGGACTGTTGGAATGCACAATAAAGTGATGAAGATGCAGAACTCACTGCTGTAGATGAGGTTCTCCTGAATCAGCTCCAACACATATTCTATATCATTGGAGTCCTTGTCATGAGTGGTAATTGTAACAATGGGCGCAGTGGCATAGGAGAGAATTCCAAACTGAACCTTCATGTCAAACGCCCCAAGCTGGAAGTGAAAAAGAAAAGGCATCAGGAACGGTCATGTTGTTAATGGAGAAGGCGCATGCTCATGCTGGTTCCTCCAACAATACCCAACCCTCAGGGAAAAACCTTCAATGTCACAGAAATAAAGTCAAGATGACTGCGACTAACTACAACCAGCCCTTTAGTGGTCTGGCACAGGCAAAAAGCTCGAACACCCCTTTCCTCGCCTCACACCCCCTTAGCCCCCATCTTTTACCATCCAGAATTTACACCAGGTCTAGTACCTAGTCAGGTCCAATCAGGGGCGGACTGACCATTTGGAAACTCGGGCACTGCCCAAGGGCCCGGGGTCAGTAGGGGGCCCCATGAGATGCCCCTGGTACCTTTTTCATAGGCTTTTTTGAGTTTGGGCAAGGACACAGGGGCCCCAAGATCCCCTATTGCCCGGGGGCCCCATGAGTTGTCAGTCCGCCCATGGTTCCAATGGTGGATTAATAAAGGCCTTTTACAAACTGGGGACTTCTTAGATGGTGATAAACCACACATTTTACAATATTATCCTGAGGAATGACACATGCATCTAACTCAAACTTTCCGCTGTAATCAAATGACGTCTTTTGTTCAGGCTAAACTTAAAGTGTTACTAAACCCACACCGGTAAAATCAGTCTGTATATGCAGTAAAGCATGCTTGTTATACTCACTGTGGTACCTAAGGGGTTAATCCTCTGCATTGTATAAAAATGCTGTTTGATCCTGACTTCTCTGATCCTCCCCTTCTTCCAGTGTCCCCCTTTTATCTTCTAATAAGACATTTTGTGTGGAGACACTCTGCAGATGCTCAGTTTGGTGTGTATTGCTAGAGAGTATTTTTATTTCTTGGGAGAGTGCATGTGATCAGCACAGGGCCAATCAGCACTGTCCAGACAGAGGTCAGGGGCTTTGCATCCTCCTAGAGCAGAAAGAAAACTCCTACAAGCTTTAACCAGTGCTCTACTGGACACTGATAGAAGTCACAAGCCGGCTCTAACTGCTGATGATTAAAGGTATTTAGCAGTTTATATTTACTAAAATAATTGCATTTCCATGTCCTGAGTACTGTGGGAGACCAGATATAGTGAATGCAGGGTCCGGGCAGAGCGGATATAGTGAATGCAGAGTCCGAGGAGACCGGATATAGTGAATGCGGGGTCCTGGGAAACCAGATATAGTGAATGTAGTGTCCTGAGAGACCAGATATAGTGAATGCAGGGTCCGGGGGGACCAGATATAGTGAATGAAGGGTCCTGGGAAACCGTATATAGTGAATGTAGGGTCCTGAGAGACCAGATATAGTGAATGCAGGGTCCTGGGAGACCGGATATAGTAAATGTTGGGAGCTGGGAGACCAGATATAGTGAATGCAGGGTCCTGGGAAACCAAATATAGTGAATGCAGGGTCCTGGGAGACCAGATATAGTGAATGCAGGGTCCTGGGAGACCAGATATAGTGAATGCAGGGTCCAGGGAGGCCAGATATAGTGAATGCAGGGTCCGGGGAGACCAGATATATTGAATGTACGATCCTGGAAGACCAAATATAGTGAATGCAAGGTGTGGGGAGACCAGATATAGTGAATGTAGGGTCCGGGGAGACCAGATATAGTGAATGTAGAGTTTGGGGAGTCCAGATATAGTGAATGCAGGGTCGTGGGAGACAGATATAGTGAATGCAGGGTCCTGGGAGACCAGATATAGTGAATGCAGGGTCCTGGGAGACCAGATATAGTGAATGCAGGGTCCTGGGAGACAGATATAGTGAATGCAGGGTCCTGGGAGACCAGATATAGTGAATGCAGGGTCCTGGGAGACCAGATATAGTGAATGCAGGGTCCTGGGAGACCAGATATAGTGAATGTAGAGTTTGGGGAGTCCAGATATAGTGAATGCAGGGTCCTGGGAGACCAGATATAGTGAATGCAGGGTCCGAGGAGATCAGATATAGTGAATGCAGGGTCCTGGGAGACCAGATATAGTGAATGCAGGGTCCTGGGAGACAGATTTAGTGAATGCAGGGTCCTGGGAGACCAGATATAGTGAATGCAGGGTCCTGGGAGACAGATCTAGTGAATGCAGGGTCCTGGGAGACCAGATATAGCGAATGCAGGGTCCTGGGAGACCAGATATAGTGAATGCAGGGTCCTGGGAGACCAGATATAGTGAATGCAGGGTCCTGGGAGACCAGATATAGTGAATGCAGGGTCCTGGGTTTACTAACACTTGCTTTCGGAACCCCTGACACTTACATGTTTTGAATTATCCTGCCAATCCAGAGATCTGACAAAAGGCTGTATTTCTACATTATACTTATCCCTGACATACCCGAATTGCAAACTTCCCTATATGATGCTTCCCGATATGAACATCTCATTAGAGGTAATCGAATACCTGGATATTGCTAACGTTCGATCCAAAATAATAAAAAAGTTTTAAATCCATGTACACCAGTACATATACATAAGCAGCCGCTGTGAACTGTGATATCAGCCAATTAAACCATATGAAACAAAAAGCAGTGCTAAGTAATAAGTGATATAAATCCAAAATACATTCATGTGAATAAATAATGTGAAAATAAATGAATTCTCAATTAGAACATTAAATAAAATGTTTATATAAATGTGCCAAACACAAAAAAGTTTCCAGAAGAAACCAAAGGTTAACAATGTCCTTCCTTAGAACTCCTCCATCTAGGAAAGAATCAATCCACAAGGTGTGACTGAAAGGTTAACATTTAAAACTTAGTGCAATATAGTGCGCCAATAAGAAGAATTCCGCCGCCTCGTAAGGCCCCTTTCCGTTTTTTTTTCATCAGTTCGGTCATGTTTTTTCCAAGAAAAACAAATCAGTTTGCATCCGCTTTTCTTCGTTTTCTGTCCATTCCGTTTTTTTGGGGTTTTTTTAACCACTTCCAGTCCGGACACTTTTACCCCCCTTCCTGTCCAGGCCAATTTTCAGCTTTCAGTGCTATCACACTTTGAATGACAATTGCGTGATCATGCAACACAGTTTGATTTTTTTAGCATTTTTTTGAGACAGATAAAGCTTTATTTTGGTTGTATTTATTCACCGCTGGGATTTTTATTTTTTTTGCTATGTAAATGAAAAAGTCCAAAAATTTTGAAAAAAAGTGTTTTTCTTATAAAATTTTGCAAATAAATAGTATTTCATCATAAATCTTGGCCAAAATTTATTCCGCTATCTTTTTAGTGAAAAAAAAAAATAACCCAAATTAGTTAATAACCAAAAATTATAATTTTTAAACTTTTTTTTTTATATTATTATTTATGGGGGGGGGTTTTTTACATACTGTCACCCTAGCAGTACAGTGTCACTGCTTTTTTTTTTTTACACTGATTTTATTTACACTGATTTTTTTTTTTTACACCGATTGCCTTTACATCCATAAAGGCTGTAAAAGCAATCATTTCTCCTTCTGTCTAGCTGCATTCTTGCAGCCATTGAGAACTACTGTGTGAGCTGTGATTGGTCACAGCTTGTCACATGGTACAAGCCTGTTGTGAATAGCCTTGTACCATGTGACCTCTGTGATCATTCACAGATTTCACACGTAGTAAGCAATGATGTCAGAAGTGACATCTTGCTTACTACTCTGCATGTGATCACTGATTGGCCATGATCGGACAGAGGTCCCGTCTGACGATCGGTGTTCCATTGTGTCCGGAGGACACAGTGGGCACCGGATCACAGTGCTGTGCGCTCCCAGGGAGTGCGCACAAGCAGGGTGTGGGGAGGCCGTTTATAAACGGCCACCTGACCCTGCACTGCCACCGTCCGGCCGTTTATATACATGGGCCGGACGGGAAGTGGTTAATGGAAGAAAAATAGGGTTTTCTTACGTTCAAAAAATGGATGTTAATGGATGATCACCCATTTACATCCGCTAGTCCATAGAAATACATGGGTGTCTGTTTCTCTTCCATAAATGGACAGATGAAAAACGAACATACGGAACGCCCGTGTGAAAGGGGCCTTGCTCAATTACAGGCGCCTCTTACCAGATCAGGTGGACCATCAAGTTATAAATGGCCATAATACTCTCAGCACGCCATTTCCATTGAGGACACCACCGCAGTCAGTAGCCGATGTCAACAATGGATAAAAATAATAAACATTCCTCCAAGGTGTAGTATGTTTAAAAATCTCTCTCTTTATTTAAAAGTAATAATCACATCCGCATAAAGGCAAAAGTGGAATGATCATAAAAAAAAATTTCTTACAAAAAAAAATCAATGTAGTAGGCTGATAGCTCTGGCATGTAAAAGCCAAGTCAGACAGCAAACAGCATGGACTGATATCACTACGTGCCTGGACCAGGAGCGGACAGACAACTCATGGGGCCCCCGGGCAATAGGGGATCATGGGGCCCATGTGTCCTTGCCCAAACTCAAAAAAGCCTATGAAAAAGGTACCAGGGGCATCTCATGGGGCCCCCTACTGACCCGGGCCCTCGGGCAGTGCCCAAGTTTCCAAATGGTCAGTCCGCCCCTGACCTGGACATTGATTTTATGTAAGAGGTTTTTTTTTCCATCACTGTGTGCTGTATATAGGCTGTGCAGAGATCAGAGCTGTGGGAGGGGCCCAGTAGCTCCACCTACTACAGGTTGCCTGCAGGAGGGGCGGAGACAAGACCAGTCACCCTGCACAAGGAGAAAAGCAGTAGTGGCCAGTCTTTATTAGAGCAAAGTTTTTACACTGGATCACTGCACAGATTATTATTATTATACAGGATTTCTATAGCACCAGCAGTTTGTGGAGCACTTTACAATATAAAGGAGGACAGTTGGATTATTATACCGTTCAATACAGAAGGAATAGGAGGGCCCTGCTCATGGAGCTTTCCATCTAAATCTGGAAGAAATACACAAAGTACACCAAGATTCAAGTTAGAATACACACGACTCTTATATTCAGGCAATATTTGCTTATCCCGGAGTTCAGCTTAACCCCCAATTCACATCTCTGCGGCCGTGTGGGCTGCGTTTTGCACGGGCATGAGAGCCCATTCATTTGAATGGACTCCCGTGCATTTGACACGCAGGGAAAGAACTCCCTGCACTTCTTCCGAAAACACAGCCCGCATGGGAACCTCGGTTCCCAGTACGGTTGCGTTTTCCAGTGCGGGCAACGTGCCATTAAAACTAATGGCACCCGCCTGCGGGTCCGCATTTCTCTGTGCGGGTGGTGCGGCTGCACGGATTTTTGTGCGGATCCTCAGCAGCACCACCCGCATAGATGTGAACCGGGGATTAATGTGTTGTGCTTTCTTACAAGGAATATGTAGTTGGCTAGAATTACTCAGACATAAAGTGGTGATGACACAAACCCCATTGACAAGTTCCTCTGCGCACTTCTTGGAGATCTTGAAGTTGTCTTCACCAATGCTTTGCGAGGCATCCAACAGGAGATACACATTCAGAATGCCATCCTTCGTTACTTTTACTGAGCGCCCACCAGAAGCTGTAAGAGAGATGAAACCTTAAATGCCATATAAGAGCCATGTGCAGATCCTCAACTGAAGCTGAATGACACGTTGGTTTTTGTTATATTTCCAGGCCACCAGTGATGAGGTATCCCCACCAGGTTTCACAATTCTTCCCAACCTGCTGTAGAAGTTCAATGACGGTGTACAGCTCTTCCAGTGCACTCTCTGTAATGCAGAATAAAACAATATTTGGGGAATACAACTGCAAGATGGTGACTTTGTAGGAGGTGACAAAGACAGGAATCGAGAAATCCAGATATTAAACGTATCAGTTTCAGGTAGATTTAGCTTCAAATGTTAACCTGTCCTCTAAATTTAAAGCTGAACTCCAGGAAAACAACTACATATATAGCTAAAATATAGACAGTATATTTCAACCATTTACCTTTAAGGAATTTGTATTTCTGTCCATCCAGTCCTGAGATTTAACCAGCCGTCCACACAGCAGAGCCAGGATCGTGACCTAAGGTTTCTCTATTGCAACACAGCTTGGTTACTTCCCTGCCCCTAGTCTCTGCCTGAACAGTGAAGGAGGAGCAGAAGCAGAACACAGATGCACACTGCTCTCTCCTCCTGTCAGTGTGCCCATTGTCAGCACATACAGGGGCATATGTACCACAAGGCAAATAAGGCATTTGCCTAGGGCGGCATTTTTTAGGGGGGCAGCAATGCCCCCTGGAAGAAGGGATGTATGCGGCATGGGGACCAGGTGTGATGCGAGAGAGGCTGCGGGCTGCTTGATGGTGTATGCAGAGCCCGATTGTCATTCCCGGGGATGTCCAGAGCTGTGAAGCTGTCTTTCTGTTGCTGGGGAAGGGGGGGTTTGAGTGTTAGTGGAAGGCTCTCTCTGGTGGGAAGGATGGGGCAGGGGTGTTGTTGGTCGGTGTCAGGCTCTCTCCGTTCCACTGCATAGAGCAGAATTTTCCAACCTCTGTCCCCAAGTACCCCCAACAGGCCATGTTTTGGGAATTTCCTGTAGGTAAAATAGCTGTCATAAATAACATTGATTTTAAAACACTTGTAGAGGGTGAAGGCAATCCTGAAAACATGGCATGTATGGGGAACCACTGGCACAGAAAGCTGAAATCTAGGCAGACAAAAACACAAATTAAAGCAGCTCTGTGGTCATTTATACATAATGAAACTTATTTTTTTAATGTAAGCAGTGTAAGTACCTGAATCTGACTTGGTATTAGCCCCTTTCAGTCACTGCACAGCTTGGTGTGTAAGAAGCAGCACAAGAGGTCAATCAGTTCATGTGAGACAAGGTGCATGCTGATGGAAGGAGAAATCACAGTTACAGAGAGATGAGCTCATCACTGTGCTGCTTCTCCTTCACTGTCCAGTCACAAGTTGGGGGTGGGTCCCTGACAGCCTGAGCCCAGAGGAAGTTGGTTGAATGTTGATGGCTGTCAAAAGACTAAGGGCATCTAGTGGGGGAAGAGTAGTACTGCATGAGACAACTTTTGATCTTACTATCATTTTTTATAAATATTTTTGTCTGAAGTTCTGGTTTATTTATAACAGCATTAATTTGTGTTTTTATACACTCACCGGCCACTTTATTAGGTACACCTTGCTAGTGCCAAGAAAATATCCCCCACACCATTACACCACCACCATCAGCCTGAACCGTTGATACAAGCCAGGATGGATCCATGCTCTCATGTTGTTTATGAGAAATTCTGACCCTACCATCTGAATGTCACAGCAACCAGTCTGCCCATTCTCCTCTGACCTCAGGAAAGCATTTTCGTTCACACAACTGCCACTCTCTGGATATGTTTTCTTTTTCTGACCATTCTCTGTAAACGGTAGAGATGGTTGTATGTGAAAATCCAAGTAGATCAGCAGTTTTTGAAATACTCTGACCAGCCTGTCTGGTACCAACAACCATGCCACGATCAAAGTCACTTAAATCCCCTTTCTTCCCCATTCTGATGCTTAATTTGAACATCAAAAAGTCATCCTTACCACGTCTAGATGCCTAACTGCATTGAGTTGCTGCCATGTGATTGGCAATTTGTGTTACCAAGCAATTCAACAGGTGTTAGGAAAATTGTGTACGAGCGCACCTGTAAATGTCAAATAGCAGCTGAACACCAGGTAACCATACACCCTAAAAACAATATAAATCATAAGATGCAGCGCTATAGAACCGGAATGTTAAATAAAGGCGAATAAATGAATCAAATAAATAAATAAATAAATAGATGACTGAATAGATGAAACAGTTCATAGAATAAGGTGACTTTAAGTGCTCTCCTCTATTTCATATCCTCCTGATGCTCAGGCGCTGTGCGAAATAGTGCTGAAGAAATGCACACTCACCAGAACGCACAGGAAAATGAGCGTTTGTCAATATAAATTCCCCTTAGAGTCATCAGCTGGTCAGGATAAGGTAGTATGATAGCCTCCCTCCAGAGCTCCTGGATATTCCTGTGCAATCCCTTGGTAGGTGGCCTATGGACTTCTCCTTAAAGCTTACATGCGTTCCTTACCCAGCAGAGAGATGAGTAGCTGCAAATGGATACTCCCCAAGGGAGTCAAGACAAAGACGTATCCATAGTGTAGTAGGTAATTAAAAAAGGATTTATTAACACATCAAGTATCCGTGATACACAGCAGTGTGTATAAAAATGTGTGGACTGACCGTCCAATGGTAAAGATGGCAAATCCCCCCAGACGACGTGCGTGTGCACGAAACGCGTAGGAGGAGCCAGGAACGCCGTGACGTCACGCCGCCGGAGCATCGTGGAGCTCCGGCGGCCATCTTTACCATTGGACGGTCAGTCCACACATTTTTATACACACTGCTGTGTATCACGGAAAAGTGATACACAGAAAGTGTGCATTTCTTCAGCACTATTTCGCACAGCGCCTGAGCATCAGGAGGATATGAAATAGAGGAGAGCACTTAAAGTCACCTTATTCTATGAACTGTTTCATCTATTCAGTCATCTATTTATTTATTTATTTATTTGATTCATTTATTCGCCTTTATTTAACATTCCGGTTCTATAGCGCTGCATCTTATGATTTAAATTCAACAGGTGTACCTAATAAAGTGGCCAGTGAGTGTACATTTGAACAATGTTTAAGTAAGCGATCAGGGGCGGACTGACAACTCATGGGGCCCCTGGGCAATAGGGGATCATGGGGCCCCTGTGTCCTTGCCCAAACTCAAAAAAGCCTATGAAAAAGGTACCAGGGGCATCTCATGGGGCCCCCTACTGACCCCGGGCCCTCGGGCAGTGGCCGAGTTTCCAAATGGTCAGTCCACCCCTGTAAGCGAAGAATATACAGTGTGCAAAAAGGGAATGTCTCTCCTTGCTGGTATCATTCATGTGACCATATGCTGCTATGCTCTTGGCCATCAAAGCTTGGATAAGTGACACTGCAATAGTCAGCTGGTCAGTGGCTCTGCCTATACTCTGATCCTCTCCTTCGGCACAGATCACATAACCAACACTTTGGTATTTGGTCACGTGACCAGCATCGGCAGGGACCAGTCTGCACCTTTTAGGACTTTTGTAGATGGGAATATGCAGCATTTTTTCAGGTGCATTTGTTATGAATTTGAGATCTGTATAACATTTTTTTTACTACGTCGAACTTATTTTGCCCTTCTTTTGAGCTGCTTTGAGACAGATGTCTTGGAAGTAGCGACCAAGTTTGTTCATTGGTGTTCACTGATATCTAACATGATATCTTACTTTTCTTTTTAAAGGTGTTCAAGACCCCAGAAAGAGACCCAGCAAACTGTTGTCCAACATCTTCAGGGAGATCAAAGGCATATGGGTCTGTGGGGAAAAAAGGAAAAGTAGAATCAGAGACAAAAGACAAGGAAGTATGAGTCCATGTGAATATAGAAGGTCTTAAAAGGGGTTTTTCCGAGTTCAAAGAGAAAGTGGAAAACTTCCAGAACCCCCTCCCTCTTCACTGCTTAGCAGCAGGGAGGTCTCATTTGGGGGCCCCAGATGATAACTGTGTGGCAAGAAATATTGCCAAACAGCTTTAAAGCTACCATGTCTCTGCTTTCTTTCCCCTGAGCCACTGCTGGAAAGGGGAAGTGTGAGTGGAGCTGCCAAGAAAATGACTTGAACAACTCTAGTGCTTCTGCTGTAAACTGCTGTGGTGATGAACTTCTCCCCAGTGCCTGCAGCTACGTACAGTAGTAGTGAAGGCCTGTATTAAAATTGAATGTCCATAGCCTGGCTACAGATTAACTTTAAAGTGGACGTATCCTATAAAGCAACATTTCTCTATTGTTTTACCCCACAGGAACCCCTATTTTTTAGGTCCCAGGGAACACTTACTGAAAAAAAATTAATTGGGGTAAATTAGAAACATGCTCTTTCCATTGGTGGTTAGTAGGAAGAACGCAACTCTTACAGACAGTTAAAAAGATCATCAGTGTCAGGCTTTACCAAGTGACATTGGTCCGGAAACTTTGCAGGTAATATCAAATGGCAGATCAATCAGCCACAGCTCAAGGGACCCCTAGCAACCTCTATGGAACCCTGGTTGAGAATAGCTGCTTTAAAGCGGAGCTTCACCCAAAAGGGGAAGTTCTGTTTTAAGGACTGCTCCCCTGCTCCCCATTAAGGATTGGTACCTTTGGGGGGTGGGGGGGAGCAGGTACCCAAATTTGACAGGTACCCGCTCCAACTTCCAGTCCGATCACCTAGGCGACCAGAAGCGGAAGGTGTCCTCCCTCCCTGTAGTCTTTTGGGACATGTGACAGGTCCCAGAAGACTACAGGACCATTCATGAAGCGCAGCGCTACTCGCGCATGCACAGTGGGCACCCGATTGTGAAGCCGCAAGCTGTCACAGCCGGGTGCCCGCACTGAAGATGCCGGCCTCCTAGAATACAGGACGGCCGGTGAAACGGGCTGCGGGGGACACACCACGGGACCACGGGACAGGTAAGTGGCTGTTTTTTAAAAGTCAGCAGCTACAGTTTTTGTAGCTGCTGATTTTTATTTTTTGGCAGTGTGAGTGGAACTCCGCTTTAATCCTTCATAAGATGAGATAATTGAGGCGATTGTAGATGCATTGCAACAGAAAAAAACTAAGCACTGTCCATGACGTTTTTTTAAAATTTGCATTAACATTTCAACTTTCAAGAGAACACACCTGAAGACTTGTCCTGAAAACTGAAATTGTAGCGCAAAAAAAAAAACGTATCATGTATGGATACTACCCAATTGTTTTTGTTAAAAGAGCAAATTAACATTTTGGGCTGTGGGAAACTTTTCCACCATTGTTTCATCGGGCACGAGTCTTTTGTAAATGAAATCTATGGAGTTATTATTCCTAGATTAGGTCTAAAAGGGACAAATTTTAGTCTAGACTAAGTTGCGTTTAAATGTTTTTTTTCTTACTGGAGTAAAACGTGCATAAAAATCCCCAGAAAGCTGGGATAGCAAAGGGCTCTGAACAGCATGGGTGGAATAAGCAGTTGATAGTTTAGGGCCTGGTACTCACACTGACAGCTGACCTCAGTTCCGCTCCAGCGTCTGCTCTCTAGACAGGTCCGTTTAGCTGAGCCCACCAGGTCAAGGCTGTTAGCACACTTGTATGAGACACTTTCGTCAATGTCGTACCGAAGCCCCGTTTTCACTGCTCCAGGAGGCACTCCGGGGTCAGCACAATGGCCAGCTGTTGGGTAAAAAACAGAAAAAAAAAAAAAAAAAAATGTTATGGTGTTGGCAAATTACTTCATTCGTCCTTGCATCCTGCCCTACACCAGCAAATACCAGCACCACTACACAGATCCTGCTAGTCACCACTCAACCTCGATCAGTGACCCAAACAAAAGTATATTCGTGTGAAAAGCTTTCCATACAAGACTTGTGTCAGGAAACGCCTTCCAGTAGTACAAGAAGAGCGCCGTGGCGCACGAATATACGCATTCGCAGGGTGCTGACAAGACGAACAGATGTGCGGGCGCCTGGACAGAGGCGCATGCGGCCGCGTTCACGCCAACGCATGCGCACTCACACACGTGAGTGCGCAACTGTCACTTATGCTGGCGCCAAGTGGGCTATTTAAACTGGCTGCTGCAGTTACCTAGTTGCCGTATGGTCTTTTCCCCTGCTTGTGTTCCTGACTTCTGTGATTGTTCCCTGTTGCTGAATCCAGCCTGTTCCTGACTACTGATTGATTGCCTCCTGCCCTGACCCCTGGTCTGTTCTTGGACTACTCTTCTGCCTGCTCCTGATTGACTGACCTCCTGCTGCTGAACCTGGCCTGTGACCCAACTACTTTTCTGCCTGCTGTTCATGCCTGATCTGTCTCGTCCAATACCGAACCGGCTTGTCTGACTCTGCAGCTTTCTACACGGTGCACCCGCATCCATCCATCCTGCACGTATCCCTCTGCACCCTGCTCTGGTCTGCTACACATCAGTCCAACAACTCTCATCGGACAGATCACAGGCCCTCTTACCCCACCGAGCTCCTGCGACTGCTGTTCCACTCTCAGCGGTCCCCAAGCCAGGGTCGTACGAGAGGTCTGCCTCTTCACATCAGGCTCACTACCCAGGTACGTGACAGGCTGGTTCTGCTACTGTATTGGTATATTACATTGCCATGATAGGCTTAAGTCTTGTCTCCAGAGCAGCCGTTCTATAACATTTTAATATGGAGGAACCCGGGAAATAACTTTCTGATCTCAGGGAACCCCCGATAATTACTTTACAGTTCACAGTACATTAGTGCAGTGTTTCTCAACCTTTTTTCAGTCAAGGCACCCTTTAATATTATGGACAGTCTTGAGGCACCCCAATGTGAAAAACTATTCAAATAGTTTTATATAACGCAGCAACATCCACACATGTAGGACACCCAACAATGGAGGTAATTTATTCTTCCAAAGTAAATACACTTTTGCACACTGGTACTGACTAGTATTCCAATGTTTCTTTTCTCCCTCATTTTTCCTCCATCACTGAGCTAATGTGACCCCAGCACTGATGGAGAGGGGCAGGGGAGTTTCCAAGCAGGATGCTGTGCAGGCAGCTGACATCCTCCTTATCAACTGATGATGTCAATGGTTGTCAGGACACTGGCGGCTAGAAGGTCGTAATGGTGCACAATGAAGACCTGTGGCTTTGTGTAACTAAAAAGCAAGCTTGTTCCACCCACTGGCTTGTATACAAGTTTTGGGCAATTTTTAGACATTTTGCCAAGGCACCCCTGAAGAAACCTCAAGACACCCTGGTTGAAAAAGGCTGCATTAGTGCGATGGTCAGTGAGAAGAATGCTCCTTACATTGGTGGTTAATGTGAGAATCCTCCTTATATTGGTACTCAGTGGGAAAGATGTGCCCTTTCAAGAAAGCTACAAAAAATTAGGGTTCTGTGTAAGACTGTCCTTTTTTTGTAAACATTTACCACATTGTCCATTTAATCCTTGCATCTAAAGGGATTGTATAGGAATTCTATATAAAATGTATCTTCTCCCCTCCCCCTCCCTCTTTTTGTTTCTCCATCCCCTAACCTTCTTTATCCTCCTTGACTCCTTTCTCATTGTTCCCTATACCACTCATTTCCTCATATTTATCCTATTTACTTTCCTTTTTTCCTCTTACATTTCTGCTCATTTCCCTGCCCATAGGCGCTCTAATTCCATACCCGCATTACACCAGCACATACACTTCTTTCATTTCACAAAGACATCCTTCCACACATTGGTAAGCTTTCAGTGCTATCTCAGCTCTACTTATTGGCTAGTGCCGAGCTCTGTATACCTTTGCACCCTCTTTCCCTCATAAGTTGCCCAGAATCTCTACTCCTATCCTCTGCTCCCTTATCCTGCTACTCTATGCTGCAAGATACATGAGGGTGCAAACAAACGGCCCTGCCAGTCTTGTGGAATTCTTACGCGAAATTAGGGTCATGGTGTTAGGGATCCGGGTATGACCAGAAATGTGTGGACTGACACAGGGAAGTAGCAGGCTTCAGGAACACAGGCGTAGTCAGGCTGGAGAGGTGAAATGGTCAGGCAGGCCGTAAGGTACTGTCAGGTGCCGCCTGGCAGTGTCTCTAGCAGCCCACAGCACGGATTTCCTCAGGGCGGGGGGTCTAAGTCCCAGCCTGCTATTCACCAGGGCCCCTGATTGTGGGGATGGACTTGGTGCAGACTGGAACCAGGTCACGACCCCTGAGTGCGTCCGGCTGTGGTAGAGAGTACTGGCAGGGGAGTGCAGGAACAGAGTCTGATGGGAAGAGGCAGGCAGACTTACTAAAGGTGATCCGTGCGGGATGGATGGATCGTCGGGTGAAGTAAGCGTAGTCAGACAGGCCGGGTCGGTATCGTGCGGGCAGCGTGGTACAGGAGGAGCAAGCAGAGAATGGTTGGGGTCACAAGCCAGGTTCAGCAGGTAGCGGGCAGCACGGTACCGAGGATAAGGCAGAAGGATGGTCAGGCAAGCCAGGGGTTCAACAGGAGACGGTCAGCAGAGGTCAGGATCAAAGCAGGGTCAGCAAAGAGGCAGGAACACAGGATACCAGGTACAGGGGCTCATGGGAAACATACACCAAGGCCCAGATCACAGGCCTGGTCATTCCTTAAATACATTTCCTGCAATCAGCTTCAGGTGTTGGCTGACTGCAGGAGTGAGCTTCTGGCTGGTGAGAGCACCCGCTGGTCAGCCCTGGTACTGCAGCCCACACGGCAGGTGAGTTCCACCACCAGTGCTGAGTCCATTCCTGACACATGGTTAGTGTGTGCCTTTTTCCTTGCTGTGAATTTATGCCTGTTTTTTCTAGTCGAACTTTATTAACAACACGTGTGACATGAGATCGCGTTCTCAGGTTGTGTATGGCAACATCTCTTACCGTCTGACACCTGTTAATTGTTTTCTACTGTATTTTTCATTGGCACATTGTATATCTTTGTACAATTTGTATGCATTGAGTTTCTTAATAAACTTTATGGAAAAAAATAAATAAAATGTATTTCTTCATTATGATAAGGTCTAAAAAATACAAATTTACAAAATATTTGTATTATTTTTATTGAGACAAATACTAAATATTTGGTATTTTCAAATGAATCCATCAAATTAAGTCCTTGGATCCTTTCCATATTTTCCAGGCTCTCCTTAACTTCTCTATTGATCTGTTGTTTACAGAACTCTATAGCTCAAGCTGAAACACTGTAAATGAGTCAGCACCATGACTTCTCCCTACCATCTCATCTCCTCCCTTCATCCAGTTCAGTTTGAAATTTTAGTTAGACTGAGTGTACAAAAAACATATTCTAATGTGCTCTATCTTCAGAAACCCACAGTGCTTTGGGAATCCTGTGTCAGAGCTTCAGCTTATATATTAAAAACAGATATAAACCATACATTTTAAAAATCATGGACTTAAAAAAAAAATAAAATGAACCCAAAATCATCTCTTTAAGTGTTGGAGCAACCAAGTACTGGTGTAAGGGACCGCCTGGCGGTACCACTAGCACTCCACTGAATAGGCGTCCCCAGCGCACGGAGTCTAAGTCCCAGGGTGCTTGTTCACCAGGGCCCCTGATGGTGGGGATGGACTTGCAGCCCCCTGAGACCAGGTCGTGGCTACTGGGTGCGTCTGTCAGTGGTAGTGGTATGCGCCAAGGGCTCCCACGGGGAAGAGTCTGATATGAGGAGGTCAGCAGACCCCACTGCACGGGATGGATGGATGGATGAGCAAGGTCAGACGGGCCGGGTCGGTAACAGAGAGGACGGCAAGGTACAAGGCAGCGGGCATAGAATGGTCGGGTCACACACCAGGTCAGCAACAGCAGGTCAAATCCAATAGGGGGCATTCAGGAGAGAGGTCAGGCAAAGCAAGGGTCAGGGCAGGAGAAATACAGCAAGGTCAGGTACAATCCGGGTCAGCAACTTACAATACACAGGTTCGCAGATACAGGATACAGGTAAGACCAGAAGGCACTGAATGACAGCTCAGGGTCGTTTAAGTATCCCGCCCTGCGCTGCCATTGGTGCCCAGCGGGCGGCCGCGGCTTCTACTGCGCATGCGCGAACTCGAACGCCGCGGCCGGCCCGGACCTAGTGCTTGAGTCCCTGCACAGGGCGGCACACTGCGCCTGCGCCGGGACCATCGCGGCGGGGATCGAGAGGATCCCTGACATTGCCCCCCCCCCTACGGGCAACCTCCGGATGCCCACCCGATCTCTCCACCACGGGTGATCGCGAAAGAACCTCCGGACAAGTCTAGGTGCATGGACATTCTGGGCTGGTTCCCAAGAATTGTCCTCAGGGCCATAGCCCTTCCATTTGATTAGGAATTGGGCCTGGCCCCCCCTCCTTCGGCACTTTAGGATTGATTCCACCTCAAATTCTTCTTCTCCCTCGACCATTATGGCTTCTGGGGGTCTCGATTCTCGGTCAGGGAAGGCATCTGGGATTACTGGCTTCAGCAGGGACACATGGAAGACTGGGTGGATTTTGAGTGTGTCAGGAAGGACGAGTTCGTAGGCCGCTTCGTTGACCATCCGTTTAATGCAGAAGGGGCCTATAAACTTGGGTCCCAATTTCTTCGACGGACAAAGCATCTTTAAATTGGACGTCGCTAGCCAAACCTTCTCCCCAGGCTGCAACACCAGATCTCCCCTCCGTTTCCTGTTGAATGCCTTCCTGTAGTCTTCCTGGGCCCGACTGATGGCCTCTTGAAGCTTCTTATTGTTCGTGGAGAAAAACGTTACTACATCTTGTGTTGCTGGTACTGGGCATTCCGGGACCAAATCCGGGAGGAAGACGGGGTGAAAACCATAGTTGGCAAAGAACGGGGACTGTCCCGTCGCTGAGTGACGGGCGTTGTTGTAAGCGAATTCTGCTAGGGGGAGAAGTGGCATCCAGTCATCTTGAGTAAACGAAGTGTAGCATCTCAAGTATTGCTCCAGGGTCTGATTGGTCCTTTCGGTTTGACCGTTAGTTTGAGGGTGGAATGCAGAGGAAAGGGACAATTTGATGTCCAGGGCTTTGCACAGTGCCCTCCAAAATCTTGACGTGAACTGGACCCCTCGGTCCGAGACAATGTCTTCGGGGACCCCATGCAGCCTTACTACCTCACGAATGAAAACCCGCGCAGTCTCGGCTGCCGAGGGGGTTTTCTTCAACGGGATGAAGTGGGCCATCTTGGACAAGCGGTCCACGACCACCAGGATTGCCGTGTGGTCTAGTGATGGCGGAAGCTCGACTATAAAGTCTAACGAGATCTTTTGCCAAGGCCGTTCAGGAATCGGTAAGGGTCGCAGCAGACCCCAAACTTTGTTTCTGGATGGCTTGTTCTTTTGGCAGGTGATACAGGACCTTAAATAGCCCTTACAATCTTTAGCCATGTCCGGCCTCCAGAAGGAGCGTCGGAGAAGTTCCAGGGTCTTTTCTGGGCCAAAGTGCCCCGCCATCGGATGGTCATGGCAATGGCCCAAGACCAGGGTTCGGGCTTCCTCCGGCACCACAATCCGATCTTCCCTCCATAGGAGTCCCCCCTTGTTCTGGAGGAGCCCTCCGGCTGGGGTAGAGACGGTTGTGGATGCCTCCATTATCTTGGAACGAAGGTCCGACTGAAGGGCCAAGAAGTTACCCGAGGACAGGATGGTGTCGGGTACTGGGATCTCCTTGGCGTCCTCGTACATACGTGATAACGCATCTGGCTTAGTGTTCTTTGATCCAGGCCGGTACGTAATGTGGAAGTTGAATCTAGAAAAGAATAGTGCCCATCTTGCCTGTCGCGGGCGTAGACGCTTGGCGGTTCTCAGATATTCTAGGTTTTTGTGATCAGTAAATATTAAGATGGGGTGCACAGCACCTTCCAGCAGGTACCTCCATTCCTCTAATGCCGTTTTGATCGCCAGTAGCTCTCGATCACCGATATCATAATTTTTCTCTGCTGGGGTAAGCTTCCGTGAGAAGAATGCTACAGGATGGAGCAATTCCTTGGTGCCTTTCCGCTGGGAGAGGATGGAACCTACCGCATTCTCCGATGCATCCACTTCCAGGATGTAGGGCAGGGCGGCGTCTGGGTGACCCAAAATGGGTGCCGAGGTGAACAACTTCTTCAAGGCTTCAAAAGCTTCCTGAGCTTCTGGTGTCCATCTGAACCGGGTTCCCAGCTTGGTTAGCTGAGTAATGGGGGAGACCAGACCCGAGAAGTTCTTGATGAACTTTCGGTAAAAATTTGCAAAACCAATAAATCGTTGGACGCCTTTCCTGTCCGTGGGTTCAGGCCAATCCAGTATTGCAGCGACTTTCTGGGGATCCATCGCGACCCCCGCGGTGGAGATAATCAGGCCCAAGAAAGTAATGCTGGATTGTTCGAAACAACATTTCTCTGCCTTGGCGTACAACCTATGCTGCCGCAATCGCCCCAATACCCTCGCTACATGTATTCTGTGTTCCCCCAAGGAAGGGGAGAAAATCAAAATGTCGTCTAAATAGACGATAACAAAGACATCCAGGAAGTCCCTAAAAATATCATTCACAAAGTGTTGAAACGTGGCCGGAGCATTACACAACCCGAACGGCATGACCAAATATTCAAAATGGCCGAAGCGGGTGCGGAAGGCCGTCTTCCACTCGTCCCCCTCCCTTATGCGAACCAAGTTGTATGCTCCCCTCAAATCCAGCTTTGTAAAAACCACTGCTGTTTTTAAACTTTGGAATAACTCTGGTACTAACGGCAGTGGGTAACGGTTCTTTATTGTGACCCTGTTCAACTCCCTGTAATCGATACACGGCCTCAAGGTTTTGTCCTTTTTTTCAACAAAGAAAATTCCCGCCCCCGCCGGTGAAGTGGAGGGGCGGATGAACCCCTTCTGGAGGCTGTCCTCGATATATTCCTTCAGGGCCCCCAATTCGAGCTCTGAAAGGGGGAAGATTCGCCCAAAAGGAATTTCTGAACTGGGTAACAGGTCAACGGGACAGTCATAAGGGCGGTGGGGGGGTAGAGTATCAGCTCCCCGCTTGCTGAACACATCTAGAAACTCATGGTAGGCTGCCGGGATTACCTGTTTTAATTCGGCTTCCCCCTCAGAGCACAGGAGGATTTGGGGGACCCCGGGCCCGAAGTGCGGCAGTATACCCGACAGTATGGAGAAGGGAACGAAATTACTCCGGTCTCCCAGTCAATTTGGGGGTTATGGGCCCGTAACCATGGGAGCCCCAAAATGACTGGGAAGAGGGGTGAAGCTATAGCATCCAGGCGGAGCAGTTCCTGGTGCTGGCCGGCAATGACAGTGGCGATGGAGGGGGTTTCCTGGTTCACTACCCCTGATTTTATCCGGGAACCGTCGGCCAAATAAATATTGAACCCCTTCTGTTTCAATTGGAGAGGAATACCCTGCTGGAGAGCAAAATTAATGTCCAAGAAGCAGCTGCATGCCCCCGAATCAACTATGGCCGATACTTCCACGGTCCTTTCCGGAAGCTGAAAGGAAAGGGGCACCACTAAGTATTGGGATGGACTAACATTGCCAATGGACAAGGAGGAAGAGGTGCACTTACTCAGTTTCTGCGGGCAGGATCGTACCATGTGACCAGCTTCACCACAGTAGAGGCACAGGTTCTGGGATCGTCTGCGCTGATGTTCCTCTGGAGATAGTTTAGGCCGTGCCAGGCCGAGTTGCATAGGTTCAGGGATATCTCCAGGTGGCCGGTTCTGGATGTTTGGCCTAGGTGCTTGACTGGGACCTTGAAATGACCCCCAGGGATTTCCATGACCCTGGCCGGACCTCTCAAACCTGCGTTCCCGCAGTCTACGGTCAATCTTAATAGTCAGTGCAATTAAGTCCTCTAAAGTCTCAGGCACCTCCACCCGGGCGAGCTCATCTTTCAGGCCTTCTGATAGGCCTATACGGAACTGATGCAGGAGAGCAAACTCGTTCCAGCGTGTGTCCCCCATCCAGCGCCTAAATTCAGACGCGTACTCCTCCGCCGCTCGGCGGCCTTGCCGGAGCGTGTACAAAGTAGCTTCAGCAGAAGCTGCCCGCTGTGGGTCATCGTATAGGATGGCCATTGCGTCAAAAAAATTGTCAACCGAACTGAGGTGAGGGTCATTTTTTCCCCGCAGTCGGTGGGCCCAGTCTTGGGGTTCACCCTGCAGGAGGGAGATGACGAACCCCACCTTCACGGATTCAGTCACAAAGGTTCGTGGTTGCAACTCAAAATAGAGAAGACAGGACTCACGGAATGACCTGAAGCGTGTGCGGTCCCCGTGAAAACGTTCCGGTAAGGGTACTCGGGGTTCGGCCGCCGGGAGTGGGGCGGATGCCCCAGAAACCGGCACAGGGGCTGCTACGGCCGGGGGTGCGGGGACCGCGGCCTGTGGGGCAGAAACGGATATAGTGCAGGTCTGGAAGTGATTCTCAATCTGCTGACATCTGTCCTGCAGGGCCGATACGGCCTGTGTCAAGTTAGACAGGTGCCTGCAGATCTCCTCAAGCGGCGAGGGCCCTCCTCTAGACTCAGTCATGGCCTTCTGGTACTGTAAGGGACCGCCTGGCGGTACCACTAGCACTCCACTGAATAGGCGTCCCCAGCGCACGGAGTCTACAGTTGTGGCCAAAATTATTCAACCCCCAATGCTGTAAAGGGGTTTAGGGACTATAGTGTACATTTGGAATTGTATTCAGAATCAAATCCTACAAGGACGTTGTAACTACCCAAATGCAACTAAAATGACATCAATTGTTTATGTAATACAGTAGTAAATGGTTCTTATGTGGTTTCTTCATTGCCACAATTATTCAACCCCTTAAAGACTACCACTCTGAAGAACAGAGGTTCATACAGGTGCTTTCCATCAGGTATTGAAAACACCTGTGGATGTCACCGAGCAGCAATCAAGCATAATAAGCACCAATTAGGCAGCTTTAAAATGACTGTGATACTCAGCTCCTTCTAGACATTTACTGGTGTGGTTACAAACATGGTGAAGGCAAGAGAATGGTCCAGGAAGACAAGAGAAGAGGTGATTTCTCTTCACAGGAAGGGCAATGGCTATAAGAAGATTGCAAAGATGTTAAACATACCAAGAGACACCTTAGGAAGCATCATTCGCAAATTCAAGGCAAAGGGCACTGTTGAAACGCTACCTGGTCGTGGCAGAAAGAAGATGCTGACTTCGACTGCTGTGCGCTACCTGAAGCGTAGAGTGGAGAGAAGTCCCCGTGTGACTGCTGAGGAACTGAGAAAAGATTTGTCAGATGTGGGTACAGAAGTTTCAGCCCAGACAATAAGACGCACACTGCGTAATGAAGGCCTCCGTGCCAGAACTCCCAGGCGTACCCCCTTGCTGTCTCCAAAGAATAAGAAGAGTCGACTGCAGTATGCCAAAAGCCATGTGGACAAACCACAAAAGTTGTGGGATAGTGTTCTGTGGACTGATGAAACAAAATTAGAACTGTTTGGGCCCATGGATCAACGCTATGTTTGGAGGAGGAAGAACAAGGCCTATGATGAAAAGAACACCTTGCCTACTGTGAAGCATGGTGGAGGGTCAATCATGCTTTGGGGCTGTTTTGCTTCTGCAGGTACAGGGAAGCTTCAGCGTGTGCAAGGTACCATGAATTCTCTTCAGTACCAGGAGATATTGGATGGAAACGTGATGCAGTCCGTCACACACCTGAGGCTTGGGAGACGTTGGACCTTTCAACAGGACAATGATCCCAAGCATACCTCCAAGTCCACTAGAGCATGGTTGCAGAGGAAAGGCTGGAACATTTTGGAGTGGCCATCGCAGTCACCAGACTTAAATCCGATTGAGAACCTCTGGTGGGACTTAAAGAAAGCAGTTGCAGTGCGCAAGCCTAAGAATGTGACTGAACTGGAGGCCTTTGCCCATGAAGAATGGGCGAAGATACCCGTAGATCGCTGCAAGACACTTGTGTCAAGCTATGCTTCACGTTTAAAAGCTGTTATAACTGTAAAAGGATGCTGTACTAAGTACTAAGATTGAATGTCACTTGGGGGTTGAATAAAACTGATAATGCTGTGAGCACAGAAAAGACATTTGTGGTTATTTCATTATAACTGTTATGTTATATTTGTCTGACCTACAAGTGCCTCTTTAATGTAAATGTAAGCAAGATGACTGAATGATCAAAAGCAATGTCAAACTGGCCAAAACACTCAATTTCAGTGGGGGTTGAATAATTTTGGCCACAACTGTAAGTCCCAGGGTGCTTGTTCACCAGGGCCCCTGATGGTGGGGATGGACTTGGAGCCCCCTGAGACCAGGTCGTGGCTACTGGGTGCGTCCGTCAGTGGTAGTGGTATGCGCCAAGGGCTCCCACGGGGAAGAGTCTGATATGAGGAGGTCAGCAGACCCCACTGCACGGGATGGATGGATGGATGAGCAAGGTCAGACGGGCCGGGTCGGTAACAGAGAGGACGGCAAGGTACAAGGCAGTGGGCATAGAATGGTCGGGTCACACGCCAGGTCAGCAACAGCAGGTCAAATCCAATAGGGGGCATTCAGGAGAGAGGTCAGGCAAAGCAAGGGTCAGGGCAGGAGAAATACAGCAAGGTCAGGTACAATCCGGGTCAGCAACTTACAATACACAGGTTCGCAGATACAGGATACAGGTAAGACCAGAAGGCACTGAATGACAGCTCAGGGTCGTTTAAATATCCCGCCCTGCGCTGCCATTGGTGCCCAGCGGGCGGCCGCGGCTTCTACTGCGCATGCGCGAACTCGAACGCCGCGGCCGGCCCGGACCTAGTGCTTGAGTCCCTGCACAGGGCGGCACACTGCGCCTGCGCCGGGACCATCGCGGCGGAGATCAAGAGGATCCCTGACAACTGGTGGTCATATTACCAGGGAAGAAAGACAAGGCGGATGGAAAGGGGCATAAATGATTCAGAAGCTGCAACATTGCTATGCCTGCAGCAGGACATGAATGCTAGTCGGCTATCCTTTCCTTATCCTGCCACTGTACAGGCAAGACAGGTGTTAGCACCCCCATACATTACGCGGTCCAAGGTCTAAAGGCTGCTGTGGAGTCACTAGGTTGACAGTTATGGAAAGTAAGAGGGAGCTAGGCAGCTTACAGCAAAAGGTTGGGAAATGGGAAAGCAAGAACTATTATTTTATACAAAGCCACATCTCAGTACAGTGGCTAAGGAGTTAGCTTTCCTGTCAACAAGATTGGGGCTCTGGGTTGAGTTCTTATTATTGATGTTGTATTTTGGTTTGTGCACACTACAATATCTCCTCTGACCCAAATTTCATTGGCCTTCACCCAAAATTCTCTTAGTTTATTTGTATCTGTAGTAGGGACTTTAGACTGTGGGCCTCACTTGGGGGCAGGGACCTACAGTATGTGACCAGTTCCTGATAATCTATTGAATTTGTTATCTCTATAAGAGTAGTATCAATAAAGTAAAATAAATACAAAAATTTGAATATGTGTTTCTCAGCCGTTCTATCTACCCATCCTTCAGTATTTGACTTCCTCTGCTTCTGCACTAAAGACTACTGTTTATATTGCTTTCCCATATCCAGCTCAATGGCCAATGTTTACCCCCTGTACTTACCTCCATCATCGCACACTGCCATTTCTCCACTCCACTTCGCATTTCTTCTACAGGTTCTTTCCATGGATCCCCGAGGAGTGTAGCCATCGTTACAGACAAAGGTGATATTGGTCCCTACCAGGAAAGGGCCCCTGGGGAAGTACTCTCCATTTTCAAATATGCTGACATCTGGACATCTCATTTCTGAAGATATAGAAAATATACAGTTGTAAAGGCAGTCTAAAACAACCTAACCTTCCAGGCAGCTAATGATACAAACTCACCATACACTTTATTAGGAACACTACAATATACTAAATTGTGACTTTAAGGCCCTATGTACATGGGACACTTCTGAATGATGGAAACTGACTGCTGGAAAATGTAGGTTCAAAATGTCTGTTTAGCCGCGTTTGCATAACGTGTTTATGCGCGTTTGCGTTTAGAAGCGTTTTTTAAAGATAAGCACAGGAGAACCTCCCAAATGCCCAGAATGCACTGAAAAGTTGTAAATTATTAACTATTTCAGACTGTTTCAGAGAAATACAGAGAGTAGAAGCAGAGACAGCAGTATGTGTTGAGATTTGCTTAGGTGTGAGTTGCTCATTAACATTTCTTTTGTTTCCAAGGGTGGGAAGGTGTCTGGTGGAGGGAGTCATTAAGGCCACCTGGCAGGGGTCTTCATGAGGAATTTGAAGTGTGAATGCTCATTAACATATCTTTTTTTTTCCAAGGGTGGGAGAGGTCTGAGGTGTGAATTGGTCATCACAATGTGACAAGCTTGGTAGGAACATCCTGTGTTCAGTGTTTTGTATATTTGAGTACCTTGAAAATGTTTTGATGCATTTTTCATGATGAAAAAAGGCTCTGGACAGCATCGGGAACTGGAAGAGTTAAAAAAAAATTGCAAACGCTCTTAAACGCACTTAGCCGCATTTACAAGCATTTTGCGTTTGAAACGCTGATAAAATCAACTGCTGAATGCATGTTTTCTGAGTTAAAAAAAAAGACTGTAAACTCAAATGCCTGTAAACGAAGATGTGTACATGGACACATAGGAAAACATTAGGGAGAGTTCAGGGGCTGCTGAAAAAAATGCTGAACATCTTCTAAACGCGAGTTTATCAGCTGCAGTGTACCTGAGCCCTAAGGGATTGCACAAGGTCACAATACACAGATGTGGCATTCAAGCCATGACTGATTTGTGTTAATGGGCCACAAAGTGTACCAAGAAAACATTTCTGATGCTAGATATGTATATATGTGAAAGGAATCAAGAAACTTTCCGGTAGGTCACCAACTCAAAAAATATTTTCCATATTTCTCTGTAAATAGTCAAAAATGCAAATATGTAAAATATCAAGACGTTTATTAACAAAATCTTATAAAAAATACAGTATATACCCACACAAAAAGGGTTTACAATCCATATGAATCATATGACCATATACACAGCAAAAAACTTTATATATTTATAAAAGCTGTAATGTCATAAATTACATTGTCAACGCATGTCACAGCCAGAAACTTCAGGACCTCATATTTCCATATTTATTAAATATGTACTATTTTGGTTGATTAGAAACAAGGAGTGGGCACGAAACACATAAAGGAGGGCCGTCACATCTGTCTGGGCTGCATGGAGGCCAATGGAAACCAATAAGAAGTGAACATATTAGATATATAACTTAAAACCAATCAGGAAATCCCAATCTACACCAGGAAGAGGGTCAAATCCTCAAATGCCATCAAACAATCGTATAGCAATGGATCAAATGAGAGACTGTAATCTTCCAAATCGATATGACACATCCCTCAATATTCCAACGAATATCAAATGATGATAGATGTAATACAGGGAAATCTCCTCAAAAATGTTCCAGTTAAATATCCAGCAGTTGTTAGAAGTAGCATGGCCCTCCTTTTCATATCAACACATATGCTAAACACTGGACAGATGTGACGGCCCTCCTTTATGTGTTTATTTTGTGCCCACTCCTTGTTTCTAATCAACTGAAAAATTACATATTTAATATGTCATATGGAAACATGAGGCCTTGAAGAAGTGATTTCTGACCGCGAAACACGTGGACAGTATAACTGTAAGGGACCGCCTGGCGACACCACTAGCACTCCACTAATCAGGCGTCCCCAGCGCACGGAGTCTAAGTCCCAGAGTACTTGTTCACCAGAGCCCCTGATGGTGGGGATGGACTTGGAGTACCCCGGGACCAGGTCGTGCTTACTGAGGGCACCCGTCAGTGGTAGGGGTGGTCGCCAGGGGCTCCCACGGGAGAGAGCCTGATATGAGGAGGTCTGGGAACCCCGCTGAGAGGAATGGATGGATGGATGGATGAGCAAGTGCAGAGTCAGGCAAGCCGGGTCGGTAACGGGGAGGACAGCACGGTACAAGGCAGCGGGCAGAGAATAGTCGGGTCGCACGCCAGGTCATCAACAGTAGGTCAAATCCAATAGGGGACATACGGAAGAGAGGTCAGGCAAAGCAAGGGTCTGGGCAGGAGAATTCAGCAGTGGTCAGGTACAATCCGGGTCAGCAACTTACAGGTTCAGGTTCAGATACAGGGCAAGGACAAGACCAGAAGGCACTGAATGACAGCTCAGGGCCGTTTAAATATCGTGCCCTGCGCTGCCATTGGTGCCCAGCGGGCGGCCGCGGCTCCTATTGCGCATGCGCGAACTCACGCGCCGCGGCCGGCCCGGACCTAGAGCCCGCGTCCCTGCACAGGGCGGCATACTGCGCCTGCGCCGGGACCATCGCGGCGGGGATCGAGGGGATCCCTGACATTGCCCCCCCCCTACGGGCAACCTCCGGATGCCCACCCGATCTCTCCACCACGGGTGGTCACGAAGAAACCGCCGGACAAGTCTGGGTGCATGGACATTATGGGCTGGTTCCCAAGAATTGTCCTCGGGGCCATAGCCCTTCCATTTTATAAGAAATTGGGTCTGGCCCCCCCTTCTTCGGCACTTCAGGATCGTTTCCACCTCATATTCTTCTTGTCCCTCCACCGTTATGGGCCTCCGGAGGTCTGGATTCACGTTCTGGGAAGGCATCCGGGATCACAGGTTTAAGTAAGGACACGTGGAAAACAGGATGAATTCTGAATGTTTCAGGGAGGGTAAGTTCATATGCCACCTCGTTGACCATTCGCTTCACACAAAAAGGCCCCACGAATTTAGGTCCCCAATTTCTTTGAGGGACAAAGCATTCTCAAGTTGGTTGTTGCCAACCAGACCTTATCCCCAGGCTTCAGCACCAGATTCCCTCTTCGTTTCTTGTTATATGCCTTCTTGTTATCCTCCTGGGCCCGAGCGATGGCTTCCTGTAGTACTTTGTTGTTCGAGGAGAAGAAGTTTAATGCGTCTTGCGTTGCCGGAACTGGGCACTCAGAGACCAAATCAGGAAGAAAGACAGGGTGAAATCCGTAATTAGAGAAGAACGGAGATTGCCCTGTCGCTGAATGGCTTGCGTTGTTATATGCAAATTCCGCTAAAGGTAACAGTGGTAACCAATTATCTTGAAGGAAGGATGTGTAGCAACGCAAGTATTGTTCTAGGGTCTGGTTTGTCCTCTCGGTCTGTCCGTTGGTCTGAGGGTGGAAAGCAGAGGAGAGGGACAACTTGATATCCAGGGCCTTGCACAGGGCCCTCCAAAATCTAGATGTAAATTGGACCCCGCGATCCGAGACGATGTCCTCCGGGATTCCATGTAACCTTACGATTTCCTGGATGAATATTCGCGCAGTCTCGGACGCAGACGGAGTCCTCCTCAATGGTACAAAGTGAGCCATTTTCGATAATCGATCGATGACCAGAAAGATCGCGGTGTGTTCTTGGGACGGTGGGAGCTCGACTATAAAGTCCATTGTGATCCCTTGCCACGGTCGTTCAGGAATCGGCAAGGGACGCAGCAGTCCCCAAGCCTTGTTCCTCGATGGCTTGTTTTTCTGGCAGACGGTACAGGATCTTACATAGAGTTTACAATCCTTGGCCATACTTGGCCACCAAAAAGAGCGTTGGAGAAGCTCCAGGGTCTTGGCTGGGCCAAAGTGTCCCGCCATCGGGTGGTCATGGCAATGTCCCAGGACAAGGGTCCGGACCTCTTCAGGGACCATGACCAACCCATCCTTCCATAGGAGTCCCCCCTTGTTCTGGAGGGACACACCAACTGGGACTGACGCGGCCGTGGATGCCTCCAATAGTTTGGACCGAAGGTCCGTCTGGAGCACCAAGAAATTTCCTGCAGACAGAATCGTATCAGGTACCGGATCTTCTTTGGAGTCTTCAAACATGCGAGATAGTGCATCAGGTTTCGTATTTTTAGATCCGGGCCTATACGTGATGTGAAAAATGAACCTGGAGAAGAACAATGCCCATCTTGCCTGCCGTGGGCGTAAGCGTTTGGCGGTCCTTAGGTACTCGAGATTCTTGTGATCAGTGAAGATCAAGATGGGGTGCGAGGCACCTTCCAGCAGGTACCTCCATTCTTCGAGAGCTGTTTTGATGGCCAACAACTCTCGATCGCCGATATCGTAGTTCTTTTCTGCTGGGGTAAGTTCCTTGAGAAGAACGCTACAGGATGGAGCAACTCTTTGGTGCCCTTTCGCTGGGACAGGATGGACCCCACCGCATTCTCTGAAGCGTCTACTTCCAAGATGTATGGCAGGGCAGCGTCCGGGTGGCCCAGAATGGGTGCCGAGGTAAAGAGTTTCTTCAAGGCCTCAAAGGCTTCCTGAGCCTCCGGCGTCCATCTGAACCGGGTTCCAAGCTTGGTCAACTGAGTTATGGGGGAGACCAGACCCGAGAAGTTCTTAATGAACTTCCGGTAGAAATTCGCAAAACCGATAAACCGAAAATGTCCAGGTAATCCCTAAAAATATCGTTTACGAAATGCTGAAATGTGGCTGGTGCATTGCACAGACCAAATGGCATGACTAGGTATTCAAAGTGCCCAAATCGTGTACGGAACGCGGTTTTCCACTCGTCCCCCTCCCTTATGCGAACTAGGTTGTACGCCCCCCTTAGATCAAGTTTAGTAAATATGACCGCAGTCTTCAGGCTCTGAAATAACTCTGGCACTAACGGTAATGGGTAACGATTTTTAATCGTGACCCTGTTCAGCTCCCGGTAGTCTATACATGGTCTCAGAGATTTGTCTTTTTTTTCCACGAAGAAGATCCCCGCCCCTGCTGGCGAAGTGGAGGGACGGATGAACCCCTTCTGGAGACTGTCCTCAATGTATTCCTTCAGGGCCCCCAATTCGAGTTCCGATAGGGGAAAAATTCGCCCAAAAGGAATCTCAGAGCCGGGTAACAGGTCAATGGGACAGTCATACGGGCGGTGGGGGGGCAGGGCATCTGCTCCCCGTTTACTGAACACGTCCAGGAATTCATGATATTCTGTGGGAATAACCTGTTTCAGATCAGAATCCCCCTCGGAG